>NC_133819.1:91169632-91417132 GCF_047830755.1 Zonotrichia albicollis
CCCCGCCCCAAGACACGGGGCAAGGCGGCAGCCACGGTTCCCGCGGGCTGCTCTTTTGCTGCCTCTCTTCGCGATTAAGCTCTGCCGAGCTCCCTCAAGGAAAGGAAAAAAAAAAATTATTTCTTGTTTCCCCATCCCGAGGGCTGAGCCGGGCTGGGGATCATTACACGCACCTCTGCCGCTGCGAGGAGCTGAGCCAGCCCCGCTCAGTGCCTCTCCCCCTCTGACCCCCGAGCATCCTCCGCGGGCTGGGCGGGAGCTCCTCGGGCTCCAGGTGAAACCCCTTCCCTAGAGCAATGGTGGAGGCATCAATTCCCCCAAACAAGAAATATGCAGTTTCCTTCTTCCCTTTCCCTCTCTCCCCTCCTCCGCTCGCGGGAAGATGTCAGAGGGTTAAAATGTCCTGCTCGCCCTCTCCCTTGATCTCGGGGAGAGAGGTAAGAGTTGCTGGCACCTTTATGGGACTCAGACCTGCGGCGGCTGAGGGAAGCGTCGGCCCCCGCTAACTTTGATCGGCCTTATTCATCCCAGCTGCGCTCTATTTGTTTGTCATTTCGCCTTTTTACTCCCAGAATCGTTATTTATGGTCTGAAAAGTGAAACGCGCGGTGATTTGCCTTTACATGGGCTCTTTGCAAACGGGGGGAGACACCTCCTCCTCCTCCCCTCCCCCTCCGTGCGAGGGGGGGCTGCCAAAAGAGAGGGGAAAAACCCTGTCTCAATCATTATCAAATCAGCTTTGAATTCATTACTCCAGAGCATTAACTAATTACCAGATCAGAGAGAAGAAAAAATAAATATCCCTTTAAATAACTGAAGGTAATTATAACCCTGTTGTTGACACTAACGATTAATAATTGATCAGAAGTTATACACAATAAATTGTCAATTTATCTCCCTATAAAAATGCACATACTTATTTTTATTTTACTTCCTAGGCATTCTTTGAGAGCCGGAACAGCAACAATACCCACGCAGCCGCCATGCGAGGAGCAGTAGGAGTTGTTTTTTTTTGTCCCCTGCACAAATATTCGGGAGTATTTTGAAATCCCTCGTCACGGATGACATAAGACGGAGCGGAGAAGTGACTTTTTCTGCCTGTGCGCGTTCCTGCCTTTCCGAGAACGGCTGGGCCGGGGTGACACCCCCCGCCCTTTCCTTCCAGCCCTTAAATCCCAAAAGGATCCAGGTTAACGGAGGCCACCCCCGAGGCCGAGTGGCCACGTCCCTCTGTCCCTTACTTTTTGCTCAGGGAAAAAAGCGGCCGGCTGGGTCGGGATTGGATGTGCAGTGGTGACATTACTGCATGAGTCACGGCTCGGGAGGGGGGCACGGCTCCGGGCGGCGGCAGCGGGGCTGTCACCTCGGGCAGGGCGCTCGCAGGTAAAGCGCTCCCCCAGAGCCCGCCTGCCCCGGGTCGCTGCCTGCAGCTCCCAGCTACCTGTGTGCCAGAGTGTCCCGCCGGCCTCGCTTTCCCTCTGCACTTTCAATAAATACTCTGCCTCAGACACGCCGAGGAATAATCAGGGATTAGATGCACGGGTGCTTTGACTATGCACTATGGATCCCTTTGTTTTCAACTTTTTTTTCTCCCCTTCGCTTTTATTCCTTTAGAAGCTGAAAACATACCTAAGTTATTAGTTACTGGATTAAAAACAAAGGGATGAACATCACATTATTTAATGTGGAGTATTACTCTAATAACAGTATTTTTTTGCCGTCATTATTCAGTTCCTACAATGGAAAGGCTCTTTTCGACTACCTGGATCGTGGGAAACTTGCCTAAGTACCCGAGATATATCTGAATGCAGAAGGCAAAATAAATTATAAATAAATATATAAATTCTGTCTGGGGTGGTCTTTGTTTTTGGGGGGTTTTGTTTGTTTGTTTGTTTTGTGTTGGTGGGGTGGGTTTGGGGAGAGGGGTAGTTTGTTTGTTTCAAAAATCAATAAGAAATAAAACCCTCCCGATATTGATTACAGTCCTGCTACAGTCTCTCAGACGAGCACTGATTCTGAACTGCCTTCAGGTGAGATGTAACGTGTGACAGAGCCAGAAACTTTCAGTGGTGACAGGGTTGTGTTTTTTGGTTTGGTTTTTCTTTGGGTTTTTTTAGTTTTTTCCCCCTTGAGGATGGACACGGAGAGGCCAGCACGGAGCGGAGCGGGTCGGGCCGGGCTGCT
The DNA here is from genome assembly GCF_047830755.1 of Zonotrichia albicollis. Taxonomy (NCBI): domain Eukaryota; kingdom Metazoa; phylum Chordata; class Aves; order Passeriformes; family Passerellidae; genus Zonotrichia; species Zonotrichia albicollis. Next base: position 91,171,816 of record NC_133819.1, read on the forward strand.
CCGCTCCGCTCCGTTCCGCTCCGGGCCGGCCGGTCCCGGCCACTCCCGCTCCTCGCCGCGGGGCTGGGTCGGGAGCTGATGGATGGCCTTTAGGGAGGCCGCTGCCTCAGGTAGGGCTGAATCAGACAGCCAGCCTTACATCTTTCTTCACCTGGAAGATCACCCTTCCATCCCTCCCCAAAACCTGAAGACCATCTCCGCGGGTAGAAATCCGTGAGGGCAGTCCTTTTCGTTGTTGTGTTGGTGGGGTTTGATACATTTTTTTCTTTCCCTGCAGCCTGCCTCTCTATTATGGGGCTGAGCAAGTCGGGGGCAAATACGTCAATGGAGCAGGGAGAGAAGTGCAGATGCCCATGGCGCTTTCCATTAACTTTCCCCTTAGCCAGGCCCGTTTCCCTCCAGCCACGAGCTGGAGCGCAGCAGCAACAATTCCCATGTCTGTCTGTCTGTCCGCTGCTGGCCTGAGCTGCGTGTTACCTCCGTCCCTATCCCTTCCCCCAGCCAAACAAAGGTGGGCGAAGCTTTTTTTCTGCTCCTAAAGGCAGTTGGTGAGCAGCTTTCCTGAAACAATAACTCTCTTATTGAGAACAAATGTTGACATTTGCAGGGAGCGAGGAAAAAAGCAGCCCAGGAAGTGTAAAGTGGAAAGCGACCCTCTTCCTATTTGACGACAGCGCCAATTCCTCCGGGATCCCACCTGAGATTAAAGCCCGAATTTCAATAAATCAGCTCTAATGAAACCTCTGGCCCCGAAGAGGGAAGGATTTGCCTTCCCCGCTCCGAAATGAGCGCAGAAACGAGGGACGGGGGGTGGGGAGAAGAGGGAGTAAATATAGAAAGGGGTGTGAGATTTTAATCCCAGCGGGCTCATTAGCATCGTTATGAAATAAACCATACACAGAGTGATGTATTTTATCGTTCATCCCTCTTTCTTGCTACACTGAAATAATCACATTGTTTTTGCCAACAATCTAGCAAGGCTACACTTTCCTCCTGCTTTCAATTTTGATTACTAAAGCTCGAATGATGTTGAATATGCAGTTCTCGCCCATTAGTTTCTTGTTTAAAAAAATAAATTCATATGCCAAATCATTTCAGTGGCGCCCATCTGCATCCATGAACCGTTTATGAATTTCTCAGAGGATGAGAGAAGTCCATTGGGTTTTACATACATAGTGAATTCTTGAAAGCGAGTTTTCCGAGTCTTTCTACTTTTCTTTCCAGAAAGAAATCCAGGTCTAAATACTAGCAAGGGTGGGTAAATTATGGAAATCTTTTATAAGTCTTTGGGCGTACAAACATCAAAGGAATGTCGTCAGCCTTTTTTTAATCTCTGCCACAGCTTTTGGTTTTTACCAATTGAAATGTACACTTTGTGTCCAACAGAGACCTGGGACATATAACACGGGCGGTGGGGGCTCACGGTGTAGGAGCAAGAGCGGGGGAAAGAAAGTTCAGGTGTTTCCCCTGATATAAAAATCCCTCCATAAAACCCTCCTGGACTGCTACAGTAAAGACGGTCGAAAATGATTATAGTAAATATTTGCAATCTGCATCATATGCTAAACTGGAGGGGAAAAAGTTAATTACTTCTTAGCTGTTTGCCTAATTGCGCTACACACTACATGCAGATACAATTGCATTCTACCTCAATGAAAAAGAGGATGCTACAGGAGCAAAGAAGCATCATTCCACAAACAGCATAAGAGTATGAGTAGGCCTCCAGCTGCAAAGATCTTCACTGCTTTAGATTTAGCTAGACAGATCCCAGATTATTCCAGGTTAACATTATTAATTTCTGCCCTTTCAGCTGAAAAACACACGCATTTTCTCAGTCAGTTAGATGTCTTTATAGTGGTAAATTACAGACAGGGGTGAGGGGGGTGTGCAAGGGAAGATGGATCATGGGAATTGTGTACATGCATTCAAGAAAAACAGCTTCCTTTCCCCCTGTTTAATATAACCACAGCATATTTCCGGACTCCAGACTAGCAGGGCTCTTTATCCAGTTAACCTTCCCAAGGCTGATGCCTGAAGTATCTAAGATCACTTTCAAATGCCCTTTCTAACAAGACCTGAGCAAGAGGCCACTAATTTTCACTGAACAAAAAGCCACTGGAGAGAGATCCGTTTGTCAATATCAACTGGTCCAGCAATTTCCCATCTTCAGACACATCAGCCTATCTGAGCTGGCAGATGTTTAGACAAGATTTTATAAATTGTTCAATATCAGACCATAATGAACCCCAACTGACCATTCCAAAGCAGCTAAAAGCATTCAGGATCTCCCCTGCTGGGATCTAATAATGCTCTCAAGCTGGAACATTATTAATCATGGAATAAAATAGATGAGCCTCTTGAAAAATAAGTGTATGATTGATTAAAGGGCAATCTAAGAAGCTATTATTCTTGTTTTATAACCGTAAGTTATATTCGCTCAATTTATCTTTTGGGGAAAATAAATGATTGTTCGTTTATTTTTCTGGAATTATATTATATGAGGATTCTCATTATTTTACTAAAAATTAAAATGATGAGTTGGCTAATTTTATGATTCAAAGCAAAGCGGATTTCCAGTGTAACTGTAAAGGTATGGTTTGCCGATACAAAGAGGGAAAACCATTCAAAAATCCCCAAACAGGTATTGGACTTTTAATCTTTTTTTTTCACTTGCATATTTTAGCCAGAAGCTGAAAATAAGTAATTAGAAGTAAGTCGTGGTTGATAATATTTTTTACCCTATAATAGTGAATTTAAAGGATGGTAAATAAAGAGCTACTTCACACCCAGTATAAATAGTTTATAAGAAACATGCATAAATTCCAATCACCCTTTCTACGCATATTCATGTATATATACAAATATGTATTTGTTCATATGAGTGTATTTAAAGCTTAAGTGTAACGGAACAAGCCAGAAGGAATTAATTTATGCAAAGTATATATTTGCAACATGTTTAAATTGCTTACTCATTTTATGATCTCAGCTCTACTATTGAAATTACAAATTTCCTCCTTTTCTAAATAATAAATTAGTAGTTTGAGGAAAATGAACGAAAAACACAAGGTTGTTGCAGACTAGTCTGTTTTTATTTACAATTAGAGATATAAATTAGTAAAGAATTCTTGTTAAACAACCAAAGATTGTATAACCATCAACGTTTCAAATAAAAACCAGGCAAAATTTATTTACAAAATGTTCAGATTTCATTGCAATACAACTTGCATAAATTACTAGAAGCTTTATATCGTTACAAAAATAAATATCAAATTTGTTTCCACTTTGTAAGGACTCAAGTTCTCCAATCACGTCTTTATTATCTCTACTGTATACATCTTTTACAAATAAATTTTACAATAAATCCTATCACACCTATCGAATAGATACCGTGGCAATGAAGTGATCAATTCAAGATATCCTGAGAAAAACAGATCTGTTTTCAAAAGTCACACATACATTGGGAAACTATACTATACCAGCAAACTCACATATGTCCAACAAAATTCTGGTTTAATAATTAGATTCTGAAGATTTAATAGTGCTCTGTGGTCTTCTTTTATACAGTGGCACCAGATGTGATCCGGATTTAGAGATTTGTTATATATATTAGCTCGGGGAGAGATGATGGCTTGCTGACTTTTTTCAAAGCAATTGTGACACCTACCTGTGGACCAAGGAAAAAACCAGATCATCCAAAAATCCTTCAATTAAACTCTAACACCATTAAACAGGGTGGGCGGGAAAGGAAGTAAAGCAAAATTCTTACTCTTTTAAATTCTTCTAACAAAAATAGAAGTTAGTTGAAAAATATAGGCAAGGTGATTTTTTTTTGTTGTTGTTTACTTAGCTCTAAGTAGTGGAAGTATTCAGAGTGCCTTTGCTAGCTAGGCAAGAGCCAAGTCACAGACTGCCTTGCATAAGATTCATGTCGGTTTCTTACAGTTGTCCTTTTTATTTCAAATACGCAGCCACTGCGTGAAGTCCCACTCAATTTTAGCACTGCCACGTGAGCACGAGCACTCTGTTTCTAAAGAACAATACCTGCAAAGGTTTTTTATTTTTTCCTGAAGATTTCTTTCCGCAACTTTTAAGTAGTCCCTACGGCTTTGCCTTACACAAGCGAAGAGTATGCAAAGTGAGGGAACTGTCTAACCTGGCTTGAAAATTAAGACAAACCCAAGAAATAAATGTAGTCATATGGGGTTTCCGAAAACAGCAGAAAAAATAATGTTTTACTTTGTGACCAAACTCTCAAGTAACGAAGCAAGAAATTAACGTTAAGCGAGTCTAGAACTGTGCAGCACGTCTCAGACCTGATGCCAAATGATCAGTGTAATAGAAAATGTTCTCACTTACTTGCATTGCTGTGTGATTGCACTTCTATAGGTATGGTTGTACTCCTACTGTGCAGACTTCAGTGGGATCTGTCAAAATATAACCGTCAGTTAGTCACAGGACACAGCCAGCTAACTAGATTATACAGTCTGTGTAGGTCCCAACCCTCACTGGTGCACAATTCACAGCTGGGTCGCTTAAAAGACTAGCCAATATTTTATATTTGCCTGTATCTCGAGTAATTTTGTAGGATAAGATGACAACCATATTAGTGCAAAACTTTTTCGGGAAAGAAAACCCCGAAACCCAAACAAACTAAGAAGCAACCAGTTACAAAAAATGTCACGCTCCGCGTAATTTCACGTCCAAGGTCAGCAATTATCTGAACCCAAAGCTGAAAAAAACCCCGTGAGAATACTGGAAACAAAGAGAGTCAAACCAGTTTGTCAGGAAAAAAAAAATTACAGGCAATGACACCAATGCTGTCTGGATAGCTTTGTGTGTAGTTTCCCTTTTTTCAAAAAGAAAACTACTTTCAAAGCTGCATCTGCAGCCTGTGAGACTGATCTAAAAGTCGTCTTTCACATTTCCTCTCGCGGTTCTTAGGGGCAGGTACGACGGCGGCACGCCGGTTTTAATCCCCAGGTTATGTGAGTGCCCATCTTCCCTCTGGCAGCGGTGGCACCGAGCTCGCTGTTTTTTCCAGAGAAGGTTTCAGTATTTACAGCGCGCAGGGGACGTCTACGGGTAGGGGGAGGAGGACGAGGGAGAAGGGGGAAGAAAGCGGCAAAAACAAGTCACCTACCTTTCTTAGAGTCATAGCTAGAGGGCCTGTAATGTTGTTCTAGCTGGTTAGTGATCGTTTTCAAAGAGTCACTGCTCTGTTTGTGGACAGAGCTGGCATTTAGGACAGTCTGACTTAGTCCCTCGTTTGAAGCCACTGCTGGGGAGTTGTATCTCAGGATTCCCTGGCTCTGCAGAGCGTTAAAGTTCCCATAGTTTGTATAATTGCTATAAAAAGGTGAGGTGTAATAAATATGCCTCCCCAGGAGGGAGGAGGGCGAGTAGGCAGCGCTGTGCGGGGCGGAGGCGGGGGTGGCCGAGGAGAGCGGCGCAGGCTGGCAGCCTTGGCCCAGGGTCTGACTCTTGAGGTCCGAGGTGGCGATTTCGGCCAGAGACCAGAGCTTGGGCTTGCTGGCCGGCGTCGGGGGGCCGGGGGAGGCGCGGGGCCCCAGCGCCGCCTTGCCAGCGCTGCGGGCGGCGTCGGCGTGCGGGTGGCCGAGGAGCGGGGCCTCCACGGCCGCCAGTGGCGAGGAGGTGGCGGGCTTGGCCGGCGGGTCACGCTCCCCGCCGCCGCCGTCGTCCTCCTCGATGTCCTCCTCGTCGTCCTCGTCGTCGTCCTCTTCCTCCTCCTCGATGTCCTCGTACTTGTCTTTGCACTCCGAGCCCGACTCGCAGAGGGGGTCTCCCGCTCGGCAGGGCAGCTTCTCGCCGTCCGATTCGGCGGAGCAGGAGTGGTCCGTCAGCGAGTCGACTTGCAAGCTGATCCCTGCGGAGGCCCGCCGGGCACAGAGAGGCAGTGAGGAGGGGCGGCAGAGCAGAGCGGGAGAGCAGCGAGCCCCGCCACCGCCGCCCCACCGCTGCGGCCGGGCAGGCTCAAGCCACCCCCGCCTTTCCCGCTCCCAGGAGCATCCATCCCCACGGGCCGGCTCCTCCGCGGCGCCCCCCGCACCTCCCCGCCAGCCGCCCCCCGCCCGCCTCGGCCACAGGCACCGATCGCGACAAGTGACCTGAGCAGCCGGAGGCGACCAGACGGGACGGGTTTGGGGGTCGCTTTTGTTAAACGCCGCCCCCCGCTCCTGCCCCGCTGCCCCGCTCCCGGGGGACTCGACGGGGCGGGATGGAGCCACCCCACCGGGGCCGCAGGCACCCCACGCCTACCTTCGTCCTCCGCAGAGGTTTCGTTGCTCTCGGGCATCTTGTCGGGACTCTCCTCCTTACTCCTCGCCCCGTCGCCTTCGTCGTCGTCCTCGTCCTCGCTCTTGTTCCGCGGGGCCCAGGTCATCTTGTTCTCCTTCTTGAGCCGCCGGCGCGCGTTGGCGAACCAGGTGGAGACCTGGGTGAGGGTCATCTTGGTGATGATGGCCAGCATGATCTTCTCGCCCTTGGTGGGGTAGGGGTTCTTGCGGTGCTCCTGCAGCCAGGCCTTCAGCGTGGCCGTGGCGTCGCGGGTGGCGTTTTTCCTGTACGCGGGGTCGTTGAGCTGGTAGGGGTAGGCAGGGCTGCCGTACGGGTGGTAGCTGATGGCTCCGGTCATCCCCGTCGTATGGGCGTCGTAAGGGGAGCCCTGGACAGAACAGAACGGTGGGGTTGGCAATTTGTTATTGCTGATAGCCATTAGTGAGTTGTCAAGGCGAGATCGGCGGTTATATTTGTATTTCCCCGGGATGGTGTCTTGTATCCATATTCTATGAGGGGGAGTAGCAGCACCCAAAGGCCATTAAGTTACAATTCCCCCCCCCCCTTCCTCCGCCCAGCACACAGACACAGGCACACGCGCTTAAAATCGGCGATGTTTTAATCTTTCTGGCTAATTTCAGCTCCTTGTAATTGAATATTTCCCAATATAATTTTTGAACCGCGCAGACATTTTAAAGGCCCTACAGGTAGCGTCTTGATATCAACATTTCTCTCAAAGGTTCAAAAGATGTTTCCTTTTTGCTATAGAAAATACAACAAAGCCGCCACTTAGCAATTCACTGCACTAATGCATTGCAAATCCAATTTGCAAATCAGAAGATATGCACCGTTTCGAATTGTTCAAATGCGATGTAATTAGCATTTTAATTCGCTCTTTAACGTTTAAATTGCGCTTATTTAAGTCTGCATAATGCAAGAAAAGTTAAAGATATCCCTAAGAAACTCGCTAACTTTTAGCACGTCTCTGTACCCTGCAGATCGCAGAGTCATAGGCTCAACGTCGCCCAATATCCCGCACAGTTCACAACCTCGCTGCAACTTCCAGCCACTCGCATAGTGTTTCTCGACAGGAAAAACAAGAGAGACCCTCAGATCTTTTATACCACCCCGAATAAAGACTGCACGACATTTTATGCACTGTGTTATGAACAGGCGGAAAGCAAGTAGTTTCCCTGTCACTTTGCAGGGAGAGAGAACTACCCCGCAGCCATCCTCTCCTAGGATCGACAGCGGCTCTAGCCTCAAATTCCGAGCACAGGTCTTTGTGTGTACGGACTAGATATGTGCCTGACTCTGTGTGCACGCGTGGTTATAAAACTATATAACCATCTAGACGTGCAGTTTATTTATATAGTTTATGGTTTTATTTATGTACTTTATGCACAGAACACACACAACACTCAATTGCAACTGCTCCTTAAACTAATAAGAAGAAAGTGAAATCCGAAACTGCGGCCACTACGACCATTTTGGGCTTAAGCGAAGCTCACAGATCGCAAACAGATGCTCCTTTTCATTCCCAAAATCCAGTTAAACCATTAGCACAAAACACACTGAAAGTAAATAAAACCACACGGGGATAAAGCCCCCAGCGCCTCTAAACACGGACTTAAAAGAGAGAGAGAAGAAAAATTAGGAAAAAAAAAGGAAGAAAAATAAACCTTCCCTTGTGCTATCACTGCGAAAAGAAAAAATACATATTAAAAGAAAAAAAAATAAGAAGGAAAGCCTGGGACACACAGACACGGGAACGGGGGACAGAACGAAAGCATCCAACCCAACCCAACTGGCCGAGACCATCCGTATTTCCTCAACCAAAGCGCCCTCCGGCTCCTCACACCGCGCGGAGAGCCCGGGACCCAGGCCGGCCCCGCGCTCGGCCGGGACGCGAAGCGGAGCCCCGGCCCCGGCCCCGGCCCCGCCGCTCGGTTCCGTTCCGCTCCGTTCCGTTCCGCTCCGTTCCGTTCCGCTCCGTTCAGCTCGGCTCCGCTCGGAGCCGGCAGGGCTGCGGAGCGGCGCGGAGCGAAGCGCGGAGCCGGCAGCGCGGCGGCGGCGGTGCGGGGCGCCCGCTTGTGCGGCGTGATGTCGGGGGCTGATGGTGAGTGTGTGTGAGGAGAAAGGCTGAGGATGATGAGGATGAGAATGCGGATGCTAATGAAGAAGGAGAGGGTTTCTCTTCGGTAGTTACCATATAGGAGGGGAATCCCGTGGCGGGGTCTGTGGAGTACTGGAGCGGGCTGGTGAAGCCTGTGGCCGCCGCCTGGGCGGTGAAAGCTGCCGATCCCGGGTAAGGGCTGAACGCCGATCCCGACGAAGACCTGGCCAGCTCCTCGCTCCTGGGGGCCGCCAGCGCCGACGCCCCGTACGCCGGGCAGGAGTACAGAGCCAGCGAGCCGGGGGGCTGGTAGAGGTAACCCTGAGGATAGGACATGGCTTGCACTGGCGTGCACAGGAGCAGGGAGGGGGCGAGGGTGACCGGCCCTGCTGCTGCCGCTGCTCCTGGCGCTGCTTTCGTGCTCTCCCTCTCTCCCGCCCGCCCTCCCGCTCCCTCCCTCCCGCCCTCCCTCCCTCTTTCTCCCTCCCTCCTTCTCTCTCTCCCCTCCGCCCCCCCCCCCCCCCCCCCGATGGCTCTGTGCAGTTATGTAGAGAATCAGAATTGTTATAGGCTCCCCCCCATGCGCACCCGATCAGAATAAAAACAAACAGGAGGAAAAAAAAAAAAAACCAAAAAAACCCTCCAAATGGAAAATTAGTAGGAAAGGTCAGAAATCTATCCGGGAGGGGAAGGGCATCTGGGAGAGATGGAAGCACAGAGGGTTAATAAAAAAAGAAAGAGAAAGGGAAAGAAACAGAAGGAGAGAGGAAGACGGGGGCGGGGGCGGGGAGGGGGGAGAGAGAGAAGCGAGACCCCGAAATCAGAAAAGTGGCTGCTGCATATGGAGTTCTCCCAGTCAGCCAGCCAGCTCCCCCAGCGCCTGCGAGCCTGTATTTTGGGGGAAGTATAGAGTCTGGAGTGAAGAGTTGAGGGAAGCAGCACTCGAGTTTCTGAGGGACATTGGAAAACAGAGCTGTCCATCACCGCCGCTCATCTGCATAGCCCGGCGGGCCCGCCCCCTCCCGCTCCGGCCCCGGCCCCGGCTCCGTCTCCTCCCGCGGCCGGCAGGCAGGCGGAGAAGGCAGGCAGCGAAGGCAGGCAGGCTTTGTAATGCAAGGCAGCCTCTCCGGCTGCGAGCAGGCTGCAGAAGCCAAACGATGATGCTGCTCATCAGCTCCTCTCCGGACTCGCGGAGCCATGAACACTCTTCCGCACACTCTCCATTACACACCCTCTCTCGCTCTTTCTACATCCACAGGGGCAACACAGAAGGACGCGCACAAGGGATATCTGCATCCCCTCCCGCACGCACTCTCCGGAGCGCTCCAGGCGCGCACACGCGTGTGAGATGTGCGCGCTCGCACGCGTGTGTGCGCGCAGGGCCGGGCGCGGCGGAGCCGGGCAGCGCGCAAGGGGAGAGCGAGCGCTTGGTAAAAGTGCTGCCCTATATGGTAGGGAGAGCAGCAACTGCTCAAATCAGCAGTACAGGAGCGCACTGTCCCTGGCAGCGTGAACTTTACAGTTTTGTAAGTTGCCACAAACAGTGACGATCTAGTCATGCGGCGCGTTTGCACGTGAAGGAAAAAAAAATCCCCCCATCTTTCTTTCAGTTCTGTTCTTCCTTTGCTGAGGCGCGGGCAAGAGGCCTGGGTGACTCCTTCCGGGGGGCTATCTGCATTCTCCCCTCACCCCTTCCTCCTTTTGGCAGATCAGATAAATCTCCTGGAATATAGTATCTATGTAATTAATTTCTTCTGCCCTCTCCCTTAGGCCCTGGACACCTTCAGCTTCCAGCCGGTGCCAGCGCTGCTCCGGCCCGGGCGCAGGAGGACGAGGCGGAGGCACCGCTCTTGTCTCAGTGCAAGCCTAAACACACACGTCTGTGTGCACGTACATTTCTTCAATGGTTGGTCCAGAAGGTCCCTTCAGAAGCCGGCGGCGGGCTGCCCACCCTCAAGCTCTGCCCTTTGTCCCGGGACGAGTCACGGTGCCCGCGGTGCCCTGTGCCGGTGTCCCCTACCCGCGGTGGGGCCGGGGCTCCCCTCCCCGGCACCGCTTCAGTCCGACAGCCCCGGGGCACGGCGCTAGGCCCTGCCCGTCCCACCCAGCCGCTGCAGGGCCCCAGGCGTGCTAGGCCGCTCCGCGCATCCCGGTCCGCACCTGCGCCCCGCAACTCCGCCGTGCGGAGCGGGATCGGGGTCGGTCCGGCACGCAGTGGATGGGCCCGCAGCTCTGGAAGCCACCGCGCTTCCCACAAGCCCTTCATGTGCAACCTTCAGCAAGTTACCAGCCCGGAACGGCCTCGTTAATATTGTTTAGGTGTTCGGGAAAAAGAAAAAAAAGTTAATGAAACTGTGTTTTATTTTCAACATTTATGAGTGCGCACTTAAATGAAGTTGCTTGACATTTATGGCCGAGTTCTTCGTGAAGTACCTCGAGTAGTTTAAGTCAGGTAGGATGGAGACGACGCCGAGGAATCGGTTGGTCACCGGCAGGAGGGGAGATGGCAGTAGCTGAAAAATTGCGGGTGTACAGAGCAGCCTATTGTTAATCAATTAAACATGCAGCTGATAAAAAAAAAAAAAAAAAAAAACGCACTTGGAGAAGCCGTTTCAATAGCTTGGCGCACACAGCGGGGAAAATGCCGTGCTGGAACTACGGTCAAACCTCGGGATGTGTAAAGTGTCTGGAGCAATCCAAGCTTTCCGATTTATTTTTCTATCTCAGTTTTTATTTTTCTCCTTTACTCTCCTCCTTTTCTGTGAAACCCAGATACCAGTTTACCCCTGCCGCTACAAGCAGCAGCAGAGATCTGGCCACCAGACATACTGGATTAATTCCTATCCAGATCTATCAGCTGGCCTGTAGAAGAGGCAATCCTTAAAAAAGTAGGTGAGGGGGAGGAGGTGAACACCAACAGGTATTTCTTGTCATTAACTCCCGACTTCCTGATAAGAGAGTGATAAACAACTGGTAAACTCAGTGCAACAGATTACAGAAAAGACATTTGCTTCCCTGCTTGGTGATTAATGCGCATATATTAAATAAAAATAGAAACTCTAAAAACAAGGGCTTTATATAAAACATATTCATATTTCAGTATTTCTATGGAATAATCGATATCATGCGACTACATCTGAATAGTCAATTGCTGTGTTCCGCAGACCGATTTCTAAGTATATGAGCTCTGCTTCTGAAAGGAGCAGCAGCTGGAGAGCCGAGAATGCAAAATTAATTATAACATTATAAAGTCATACATGAATCTCTCTAAGCCAACTTGCATGCCTTGCAAAATGTGCTATACTCTCTGCATTTTTATTTGGGAAGCTGTTCTTTTTCCAGAAGTGGTGTTTATCTTCGCGAATTGATTGCTTTTAGTTCTTCCTCTTTAATAATTAGTGGAACAATACAGATTGGGAATACAATGGTCGTTGTGTTTACATTATAACAGGGGATTAATGCTATTAAGTGAGTGTTACAGTTATGACCTGGGAAGAGTACTTAAATAAATACCGTGATCCCAAGAGAACTGATGTAATTCGGCGCAGAGTGTGTGTAGATACGCACAGACACACACGCACACATGAGAAATACAAATCTCCATGCGTATCTACACGCATAGACATATGCTACACACGTTAGGTCTACGTGGCCATCCGTGTAAAATGTAGGTGCTGGTTTTGCCTCCATCTGCATGCCTTTCCTCCAGGAGAATAAATTTTTGTGATTTTGGTGTGAGGAATGTTTAAATCGGGAGGAACGTTATTCCCCTTCCTCCAGACACATAGAGCAACAGATTATATTTCTGATGTTTTAATTTGTGCAGTCCAAAAATTTTGTTTCATATACAGAAACAGGGTTAATTTCGCAATCAGAGATTAATGGAGTAAAATATTATCATTTCAAAGACAAGTTCTTGCGTTGATTTGATTTGCATAATTTTTGTATGGCTTCAGAAAGGAATGGATTTAGCCACTGCAAGGAGCCGGTGTGCATTTTATTACAAGTACACCACTAATTTGACTCTGCACAATGTGGAGGACTAATAGCTGGTGGGGTCATTTAAATATAGCTGGCGAAGGCTTTGCAGTACACAAACCAGAAAACTGTTTCAATAACGTTTCTAAACAGCGATCAGTGTCTGTATTTAACTTCTTCACGGAGTTATCTCTATTTGATTTGAATGCCTTTCGCAGGGAAGAGGTTTTTCATTTGCTTGGCTCCACCGCCGATATCTAATTTTCCCACAGTACTACCCGTTACTAATACAAAACCGTCTAACTTGCGCTGTTAAACGCCAGAATAGTATTACATGCACTTTTTATTGGTAATAACTGTGGCAAATTAACATGCCTACACAGAGGCATTAAGACTTTGCACACTGTGTTTTTTATTTTAATAATCTATTCATTAGGTCAGCGTTTACCTTCCCTGATTTTAAACTGCGACCTCGCCTTGTCTTCTTTAATTCAGTTTCTTCCAGCAGAGCTGAGAAGGTAGACGAGAGCCCCCCCCACCACCCCCTGCTATCGCTCATTGCTGTCCTGGGAGGCAGGTTTTGCGTTTTGTCATTTATTAGCTACATCTCCTTGCGCCAGTGACAGGGGCTGAAGTTTTGGGGCTGGTGAAGTTGAAAGCCCCGTCCGTGGGGATGGGGCTCCTGCTGCCTCTGCCCGGCATTCGGGCGTCAGCCCGGGGGCCATGCACTCCGGACTCGCTCCCCCCGGCTTTATACAAGTGAAAGAAGAAGAAAAAGCATAAAAACACAAAAACACAAGCCTCGTTGGGGTGAAGGAGAGGTTTCCCTCCCCGGGAGGGCTCCCTGCGGCCCGGAGAGGCGCACACGCCTGTCACCAGCACAATGCCAATTGCCCAATTGTCGTGACACCGGTCACAGCAACTTTTCAAGCAAAGAGAAGTGGAACTTGGTGGGGTTTGAAGATGTAACACAATGCGCAGCTGAAACAGTTTCCTGTGACATAACCACACAATGATCTGGGAATGCTTTCTCCTTTCTCTCATGGAATGGGGGACCGCCACCATCTCCCGGAGACAACGAAGTTAAATAATAGACTATTGTATTTAAAAATAACAAATGACACACGCGTACTGTGCAAGCGGAGTTGTCCGGTTTTCTAGTAAAAGGAGCCCAGTTTTCAGGGCTCCTTCCGAGCGAGGCGCTTTGCGGGAGCGACCCGTGCGAACGCGGGGACACGGGATGAGCTGGGCGAGCCCTACTGGAGCTGTTCGCGGGGTCAGAGCGAAGAGCGGTGAAAACGGCGAGGGAAAAAGGAAAAGAAATAACTTTTCTTTGGCCGTCTTCGGGATGAAATAGTTAGTTCAAGCCGCGTGTGGGAGGGGGCGCTGTGGCAATGGATTCTCCAGCGCTCCCGAGCACTTGCAGCGGAATTGTTAATGGAAGATACTTCCCTGACATTTCTTTTAGTATTTCGGTCATTACTTTTATTAACACTGTTATCTAGATTCCTCCCCTAATACCTGCACTAAAAGGTGGACTGTTCGCGTAAGTTATGGTCACTTGTTTTCTCCTGGGCCCAATTTTTTTCTTCCTTTTTTTTAATTTTTAATTTTCAGTTCAGAAAAAGTGCAATAGTGCACTTCATTTTTAAAATACAATGCAAGAAGGGTCTGCCCAGGATAGCGCCGAGAATTTAGACTACTCTCTATAACACGAAAAGTGTAAGAACAGACCCATATGAAACACACCCCTTGGTTGCAACTTCTTATTAAAAAAAAAAAAATCCCCAAGGCGTCTGTGGCTTCGACAATTTGCACTAATAACGGGTCACGTATTTTCCAGGATTTACCTTCCTCCTTTTGAGACGTTATTGGGGGAATGCTTACAAATATATAAATAAATAAATAAGCCCAAAAACCAAGCTAAAGCGGGTTTCTAAAAACCAGATCTGAGCCTTAGGAAAGTTGCTTCCCTTATGTCACACTGTTATTAAGATTGTTAGTAATTTTTCGCCTAGGGAAATATAAGCAAATGCGTATCTGCAGGCATAAAGATATAAGATAAAAGACCTCAAAAGCTTTCTTGGAGCCTGCTATTTTCACCTGAAAGGCAGACAGCGTTTCTCAGGGAGAAAACAAGTGTACGATCCACAGGTGGGATAGTTCATCATTCTCAAGGGGAAAGGGGGACAAAAAAAGAAGTAAAAAAGAAGGAGAGGAGAGGAGAGGAGAGGAGAGGAGAGGAGAGGAGAGGAGAGGAGAGGAGAGGAGAGGAGAGGAGAGGAGAGGAGAGGAGAGGAGAGGAGAGGAGAGGAGAGGAGAGGAGAGGAGAGGAGAGGAAAGAAAAGAAAAAGAAAAAGAAAAAGAAAAAGAAAAAGAAAAAGAAAAAGAAAAAGAAAAAGAAAAAGAAAAAGAAAAAGAAAAAGAGAAAAAGAAATCACACTATTTAGTTTCTGAACGAGCCGTGAGCAATGCGGGCAGTGCGGGCAGGGGCGCGCAGGTCCCGCCGCTGCCCAGCGGAGCCCGGCTGCTCCTTGCAGCGCCTCGGTCCGTGTCCGTGCCGGGCCGGACAGCGTCCCTCCACCGGCGGCAGGAGGGAATGAGGGAATGAGGGCGGGAGCTGCGGGCAGGGCCGGCGGGCGGTGCGGAGCGGGCTGGGAGCACAGGCCGGGGCTCGGAGCCCCCTCGGGCCGCCCGCTGCCGGGGAAGGAGCGTCCCCATGCCCATTGTCCGTGCGGCCCCGCGGGAGGGGCGCAGGCAGCGCCGTGTCCTTGCCTCTCTGCTTTTCCCGCTGGGCCAGCGCGGCTCGGGAATGCTGCTCCAGCCCAGCGCCTGCAGCGCCTGGCGCGCTTGAGAGAGGGCGGTGGACAGAGCACAGGAAAAGTGGGACGGTGGAACTGGAAAGTAGCTTTATTTTAAGGGCTCACCTTGAAATGGATTATTTGGCACAGGGATAGTCAGCAAGGAGGTTTGGGCACTCCGGTAGGCGGGCTCCTGGGAGTGCTTCACCCGGAGTAGTTGCGTATAAATGGAGTTCTTCCACTGGTTCTCCCTCATACTTGTGTCAGAGTTAAAGCTGTTTTCAGCAATTTTGAAGTCAGTCTGCCTTTCCCTGTCTTGTTGCCATAATCTGTTTGATCACCACTTTTAACACTAGAGAGCACCTGCTCACCTGCTTTGTGCTTTTCTCTCGTTCATTCTCAAGCACTTTCACCTCCATGTGTGTACACGTCTACCTGCATCCTTCCTTTGTAGACCAACAAGACATCTCTAGATGAAGCCTACCCACACTCCCAAACCAGAAAGTCTTACTCTTTTCTTTAAATAGGCTTCCTGAACAATGAGACCCCTTTTTGTATCCTTTTAAAACTAGGTAGTTTCCTTTCTCAGAAAAATCGATTATTCCCATTGTATGTTAAAGCATTTTGAGGTTGATGGAGCATTTCCAAAAGTAGACAGAAAAAAAGAACAGAAAATCTGTCATCACAGTCGGGAAAACTATTACATCTTCATGTACTTAGCAATAGCATGATGTATTAAAACAAAATCTATTTTAAACCAATGCATAATTCACAAACACACAGGTAGATTTATGGTAATCTTGATTTTTTTTTCCATTAATGAGCAGAGTCAAGGGCAATTGAAGTTTTTATTTTCATAAAATTTAAATTGATATTTCCTTTAAGTCAATATTGAACTCTCAGTGTTTCTTGCATTTAATTAAGGAATAACTTCAAAATTTTTTTTCTTTTTCTTTTTTGTTTTCCTTTATTCTTTACTTTCAAACTTTACTCTGAGTTAGAATCTTTGAATCCGGGGGGGGGGGGTGGGAAATAGTCTTCATAGCATCAGTGCCTGTATATGAACATTGAACAAGAACCCCCCCAAATATTGTTTTGAATATTGAAACAAGCTAAAACCCCCAAATTGCTTTTTCTGATTCATTAAAAAGTGCTATTTACACTTCTTCACATGGTCTCACTGCTTTTCTTGGCTTTGTAGCAATACTGGAGTAGACTGCCAGTTGAACCAAGTTTACAGCCTTCCCTTACATCACGTAAAGGAAAGGCAGACAGACCATCTGGCCCCTAGCTTTTCAACCTAGAACTGTGCACATTTTAAGTTACTTTTGTCTCAGAAAGGCTGGTCATGATTTTATCAGTGAGAACTCTAACCATTTACACATTCCCTTTCATATATCCAACCCATTTCCATCATAAGGGGCAGAGAATGAAAATTCAACAAAAAAAATGTTTTGCTTTTCATTTCTTCTGATATCAAAATGATTTTAAGAATGACATGAGTTGTTGACTTGGTTGTGTGTTTGACTGTGCTCAGCACAAGAGTGGGATCTTGTAGCTAAAATGCTGTGTATAGGCTGAATCTTCACTCTAGGGAAGGTTTGAGGAGATTGTATTGTTTTGCTTGTAGCAAGACAGTTGTGGAAAAAGAAATCTTGACTGAAGTCTTCTAAAATCTCTATGTTAAACTAATGCCAGTACAAATTAATCAAGAGATTTTCTTCAGCTTCCAAAAAGATATTTTGTTTTTAAAATGCAGGTTCCAGAAATGTGAAAGAACAAATCCCTTCATGCTTATCAAGAGGCAATGAAATCTGCTTTATGCAGCACAGCCTTATAACACATGACCTTTTAATGTATCATTAAAAGGGAAATAGTGAATGATCCTTTTTTCTTTGCTTGGATGTTCCCCAATTGTGAATTAGTGAAATCTTTGAAGGTTGTGCCTCGTCTGCACTTTTGAACATGGACTTTTGAATTTTGTCGTGAATTATGCGATATCATTACTTTAAACACAAAAGATACACAAAATTTAAATTCTATTTTGCATGCAAATATACCATCCGATTTTTTCATCTGGGGTCCATTTGGTGTAGTCCATGAACATGAAAGATAGGAAGTGATAAGGATGGGAAGAAAAAAATCCCAAATAATTAACCATCAGTTTCCATTATGACACATTTTCTCAAATAATTCTGTCCTGGGATCTTCATGGTTATAGTGTCCTGGTCTTTGAGTTCTTTAAAGCTGTTGGAGCTCAAAACAAAAGGAACCCAAAAGTTTCTCCCTTTCTCTCACGCTTTCCTTCCCCTGCATCGACTCCTTTACCATCACTTAGCTGAAATTTTCTAGAAAGTAATGTTGTGCCAGATGCATCATGACTTGGCAATGGTGGACTTGCCTCTGTGACCTTCAAAGGGAGTAATCTCACCGGAAGAGCTTTATGAGCTGCTTCTTGTTGTTTGAACTCCAGTCAATAGTCAGATATGTCAAATATCCTTTGCTATAGGTTGGCGAGACTTCTTTATATACTAACAACTCCTAATTCTGAAAATATGCAGTTTTAATAAATTGTTCAGCATTGTTCTTTTAAGAATATATAATAGGTCTTTGGATTTGCCCAAACACAGTTAATACAAGAGACCTCCTTATAAACTAATGACTCTTAATTCTGCAAATATGCAGTTTTTTATTGTTTGAACTCCAGTCAATAGTCAGATATGTCAAATATCCTTCACTATAGGTTGCCGAGACTTCCTTGTATACTAACAACTCCTAATTCTGAAAATATTCAGTTTTAATAAATTGTTCAGCACTGTTCTTTTAAGAATGTGTAATAGGTCTTCGGATTTGCCAAAACACAGTTAATACAATATATGCATTTGCAAATCAGTTAATTTCTTTTTAATTTTGTTTTGTTTTGTTTCTAACACCTCTTGTTCTCCAGCTGAATTTATGAACCTTATCAGATTTATGAGCTCTATCCACTAAAAATATTTCCATGAGCTTGATTAAAAATTATGTATAAGAGGAAGAAACATTAATTCTAATCCTTGTCAAAAGTACAGGATTTATAAGAATTTTTTCCACTGTAAATATGCTTGTTTTAAGTATGCAACTGAAAGAAGAAACAGTACACTTAATACGCTGCACTCTTTTTATTATTTACTTGTTCTGGTTTTACCTGATTAATGGGATGGTCTCTTTCGGCTCTCTTGAAGTAAGAGATGTTGCTTAAAGTTTGCTTAAGATAATTGTTAGCCCATGAACACCTGAAGCTTATCTGTGACTTTTACTCAGAACGAGTCTTTTACTAGTCTTTTGCTTCCTCCCTTTTCTACTTTAGTTGGCCGCCTACCAGATTTACTGTTTACCAGATTTACTTTTTTTTAAATCAGTGCTTAGTGTTTTGGTCAAAACCATGGTTGCTGCTTCATTTTCAGACTCACATTAACATTCATAGGAAAGCTCAGTGAAGTTTTTTTTTTTTTTAAAAAGAAGTAAATAATGTTTTTATCAATATTCAAGATTAGTCTTTTGTCTTATGTACAAGATAAAGAGACTCCACACTTCCAGATGCAGCACAAATGCACAGCTAAAAGAACAGCTCCCAACCTTCACAGTAAATAGAACACATATATACAAAATACCAGTGAGGAGGTATTATTTCTAACAGACTTTTACAGATCCATTGTAAGTTCAGAAATATAAACTATGTTTTCTAACTGAAGACTTTCCATTAGGTCGTAAAAACAATGACAGAAGAATCAAAGGAAATGTTAAGAGGTGAAAGGCTGTGGAAGCAATTGACTTTTGCAGCCAAGAGGCAGGACCAAGTGCACAGCAGGACTAACACAGGTGACCACTGAGCGTACCCACAATGTGAAACTTTACACAGAATGAGTCATGAGACAAAGCAAATTACAAACTCCTCCCAAATCCACCGTGCCTGCATCTGGTGTGGCAGTTTATTGGGCCATCTCAAAGGGACAAAAAGACTACTCATTTGCATGGGTATAGTTTCACTCTTTTACCAAAGGAGGACAGGGTGCTAACTATTAACATTAGGATATCATCAAGTAAACATTGTCATGGCAATTACACTCAGACCTGACTTCCTCATCATTTAGCCTGGTAGGAGAAGAAAATTCAGTAAAGCACATGAAAGCGTCAGCAGTAAGTCTGTTCTCTTAATTACTTTTATGAAAAATGGTTTAAGAATTGCTTCCTTCACACAGCACTTGTTTTTAAATTTTTTATTACATTTTTCATATTCAATTATTGACATTTATGGCAAAACTCACTAAAATTATATATTTAGTGTACTTTGGAGCTGATCACTTGATCTTTCTTGGTTCTTTAAAACATGCTTGGGGGGCAACAGGAGAGGAAATTCAGCTGAGGGACCAAAGGTTGGATTACACACCAAGAGAAACATAGAATTGTTGGATTGAAAGGGACCTTAGAGATCACTTAGTTCTAACCCCTCTGCCATAGTGAGGGAGACCTTCCACTAAACCAGTCTGCTCAAAGCCCCATCTAACCTGGCCTTGAACATTTACAGTCATGGGGCATCCACAACTTTGAGAAGGTAGATTGTTGCTTTGCCTCATACACTTGAAAATTCTATACTTTAAAATATTATGCTTTTATTTAGTTTCACAATTAGACATTCCTTTTCTTTGGTTCAAGTTATTCCATGTGATATGGAAGTTTTAGGGTTTGTCAGACTAACATATTAAAACTATCTATCAAATAAATATATATAATAATAAATAGTTTCAAGCATTAGAGCATTCCCTGTATATAGGAACTATATATAAAATGCTAAATTCACATCAAATTTTGAGATAAAACTCAAAACTAATATACAAACAGAGCACACTTTATGAATTAGGAATGTGTACCCTCTGGACCAGCACGAGGGATTCCAGGTGAGCTTATCAGGACAAAATCTGTCTCAGCTCACACCTCCTTCATTTCCATTTGACTACATTAATTTCTTGTGGGAATATGAAGGTAACTGGGATGATCACCACCCAGTTGGGATGACCAAGGGTTCAAGCCTGTGGTCTGCACTGTGGAGGGCACTTCCTCCACTGTGTAGACCCAAATGTTGTGTAGGGATTGGGCCCATGGATACTGGTCTGATGGTCCTGCTGCCCATGGGCACACACAGGGCACCACAGCACTGCTGTTTGGATCAGCTGGCTGAGGAAGGCAGCATGATGGCAGGTCAGAAACGAAATATGACCAGGGGTAAATTCCTGTGGTTAAGATCTGTCTGAAGAAGCTGCACCAGCAGCTTGGCCTTGATTTTAGGGAGTATTTTGGTATTGCGTCAAGAGGACTTCTGTGCCTCAAAGACATTTTCAAAGTTGTTTCAAATAGTTGCTCTCTCAGAAAACAGCTATGTTGCAAATGATATTTTACTGTAAAGGTTATTCTGGGAAATCCAGGGCTGAGAATTATTACTTTAGCACCAAGAAAATTGGTTGAAATGCTAATTAAAAACAGAATTATAAAAGACCTAGCTGAAAATAATATGATGGAGACAGATCACCATGGCTTCTGTAAAAGAAATCTGTGCCTCTGTAAGATATTCACATTCTTTGTTCACATTAATTATTGGGTGTGATAACAAGAGAGTGAATACAACAAGATTGGAAGACATGATTTATTTGGACTTTCACAAAAGATTACAAAGTTCATCCTGTAAATCTCATGAAATAGCTAGGCTCAGTAAATAGACATGGACTTTCTTATCAACAGGTCTACCCACTCATGAATTCTTGCTGTTCTCAGTGTGGCAAGAGCTGAGAAGCAGGATAATTTTCAAAACCTATTTCACCTTTGTGATGGTACCTTATCCAACAAAGCAAAGTATTCCTTATAAAGGTGCAACACCGATTTCCACAGCGACATATTAATTGAGTTACTATTATTAGTACCTAATTTTTATTGCTTTAATAAGTCTGATTGTTCTTCTGAAAAAAAAAAATTACCTGTTTTTTTTTTTTCCCTAAGCAGTTTCTATCTCTTCAATCTGTCATCGTACAAACTTTTCAGTGTGTAGAATAATTTTGTTCATCTGCCTCTGCTTTTGTTAGCAACTTCAGCAACTAATTTCAATTTTGGGCAAAGAAAGTCTTTGTTCAAGATCCTCATTCTTTCTACAGCAGTGCCGGAACACCCAGAACACAAGACTTCCCAGAGCTCCTCCAGGAACAAACTAGAATTACAAAGACCAAACTTGGTATTCCTATGATGTTAAAACCCTTCAAAAAGTCAAAATGAGAAAGAGAAGGAGAGAGAGAGGAAGAGAAGGAGGGAAAGGGAGAGAATAAAAGAAGAAAAATGAGAGAGCTTTCCAGTGAATTCTGTTTTTCAGATTAAAAACAATAAAAGAGGAAGATAACATTGATTCAACAAAAATGAAGATTTGTCCTCCAGAAAAACACTACAAAAAACAGAAGTCCCCCATATGAATTCATTAGCACCAGAGGACTCAGTCAATAAGAAACAGAGCAGATACTTTTAATGTCAGGGACATCAAACTCATTTAAACTGCTTTCTCTCCCAGCATCCTGGTACCTGCTGTGATCCATATTCATCCAGCATTACTAACTAGGGACAGCATAAACCTAACCTATGTTGACACGCTCACACAGGATTTTTCCCTGTGACCTAGAATTGTGCTTACCTGGTACTTTGGGAGCCTGTGTAGATTCAAAAGCAAAGTAGCTTTCTTCCTGAGGTGTGATACCAGAACTAATAAATGCAGCTGACAGTGGGAGATGGGGCATCTGCATGGCACAGCAGCCGGACATAGGGCTCAGCATTTCGGGTCAGCATTAGCTCAAGGTGCTCTTCCTCCAGAATGGTTTGATGGGCTTGTACATTTCTGGGACGCCTGTGAATGTGGGAAAATACCCCGTAGGCTCTGTTTATCCTAAGGCCACAAGTTCTCCTCTACTCCTTAACCTCTCAGATCTTCCTCCTGTTCGGGAGAGTCCTTAGTCTGCAAAGGGAATGGTGCATTTTTGCATGTTCTTCACCTTGACATCAAAATAATTATATTTCTTTAATAATTGAAATCCACTAGTGATGGTGACTCCAGCTTTATTTCCTTTCTAAATTCCAAAAAGGAAACTTTTGTCATGCCCATGAAAATCTATGGAATAAAAACTGCTGAAGTATGTTGAGGCTCTCTGTAAAGCAAGCCTTTAAAATCATTGTACCTGAAGTGATCAGGTGAGATCTCCAGCTAACACAATCTAATTTACAAGTAGGGAGACAATTTCTGCCAGCACAGATTTTGGCCCATACTTACTCTAGGGAGGTATTTGTGTGGAGATCACAGGATGTTTTGTCCTGGAGTGTCTGGCACACAGGCATCTAAGAAGGACTGGGCAAAACGAGAAGAGAAGGAATGCGAAAGAAAATGTGAAATAATAAAAGGCAACAAAAACCATTCATGACATATCTGTTTCCAATTTTATTCTTAATAGATCTGGGTTTCTGGTAGGCTTTTCTGGTTATGACTAAACAAACTCTTTGGGAGCACTTCTGGTCTGTAGGGCCAGAAAATGTTTAGTGCTTACATGTCTTTTGGCTCTTAATGTTTGCTTGTTTGTGAAAAATTTCAACTGTTTTTTTTCCTTTTTTTTTTTTCCCAATGGAAGCAGAGGCATACAAAAAGATTTTGCAAAATTTTTTTAATTTTGTTGAGTGCTTCACTTTGAAAGAACCTCATAATTTTTTTAAAGAATCAAATATTTCCTTTTTCATGATTTTAAGTCAAGCATTTCAACTATTTAATTTGAAATAACACTCCATTTTGAAATTTCCTTTCTTTTTTTTTGAGAAAAACAGTTTTAAAATGTTTTTAAAGCCACATAAAATATTTTGGGTTGCAGTTGCATCACTTTTATAATGTTTCATAAAACTATAAAACAAAAAATAGTTTTCAATTTCATCATAAAGAAACACTTTCCTTTTTTGCTTGTTTTTTTTCCCCTGAACTACCAATTAACCAATATCCATTTTTTCCCTATCTGACCTATTGAGACTAAATGAAGAATTTTTAAGATGTTGACTAATATATTTTTCCCAATATTTCATATACATTCTAGAGGTTGTTTAATCTCACAAATGAAATTCAATAACTGTTTCATAGTGTTCCTATCATTCACATATCTCTCTAGTGCTGAGGAGCAAAACTGGGGTGGGTCACTTTGGGCTCCATGTCTTATGAGAACAGAGATAAAGCTTTGATGAGGATCTAGACTTCTTTTCTTTCCTGCAAGAAACTTGAAGAGACCAAAGGGTCTTTTAAATGAACAAAGACAATTTGTATAGAATAGAAATGAGAACATTCAACTTTATAAATAAAGAAACAGTTTCTCTCTCTGTGAAGACTAAATATACATACATATATAAAAGAAGAAAAGCTTATAAACAGCTTCATTATTCTCCCCCTGTGTGGTGTTAGGTGGGTACTTGTTTCCAGGTTTGGTTTCAGTCAATTTATTAACTTTTTGGGTTGCAGCAAGCTCTGTGCAGTCCCCTCTGATCCCTAGGAAGTTTTTTTCTGTCACCAAGGGAGCCTGGCTTTGCACATGTTCCCCGCTCCTTTCATGAACCTCTCCTGAACAGCAGGCTTCCATCTCCTCACTAGAGCTCTCATTCTCTTCCCTTCTCCCCAGTAGACCCTGAAGAAGCCTGGGAGCTCCTCCTCCCACTCAGTCCTCAAGCATGCTCATCTGCACTCCAGGGAAAGGAGGAATCTCTGCTCCTTCCAGGGGGTCCATCTGACCTAGTCACTCCCTTTTTAAAGGAACGGAGAATAAAAAGTAAAACAGATGCTGTCCAAAATAAACCTTTTCACATGCCAGAAGAGAAAATCAGCACATCTCCCAGGCTTGGTTCTCTCAAGCCCTCATCATGTGAATGCTTAGGCCCTCCAGCTGTTTGTTTCCTGTGTATGGAGCAATGAGACCCTGTTATGGTAACTTCTGCACAAACTGGCCAAGATCCATCGGAATTTTTTGATCCAAAGCTTTTTACCCATTTCCAGATTGCAATTTGCTCATTGCATTTTACACAACACATGAAAGCAGAGAGAGTTAATCCAAGACTGTTTGTTTCTCTTTCAGGCTAATGAAAATAGTAAGGGCTGCCTGGCCATCATTGTCTAACATGGTGTGCCTGTGCCGGAAAATCCTTGTGCTACCGTGTAGGGGCTTTGATAAACAGGCTGGACTTTTTTGTGTACCACCATCTCTTTCTTATTCTCCCCTCAAAATGTGCTAATTGTCTTGACCTTGGCAGCAAGTGCAAGTTGAGGTCCTCTGCAGCAGCCTGGGAGTATCTTAGTGTCTGTATGGATGTGGGCCAGTAATTTACAGCAGAATTAGACAGAGAGAGCAGGGTGAAGTTGAGAAACATTTTCAACATTTTTACTGCTGTATCTCACTGTCTTGCTATGTTCAGGTGTCTTATTTTCCTTCATGGAAGACTAATGGAAGTGACTGATGATGGTTTCATGCGGTTTAGGGCCAGAAAGGATTATTAGATCATCTTAGCCTGACATGCCATGCGTTACAGCCCGTAAAAGGTATATGCACATGACACGGTGCAGTGCCGTGCAGAGATACACATGCTACCTCTGAACAAATTAGCTCAGCTACAGGAAGCAATAAAGCTGCATTAGACTGGGAGCAGTGCTGAAAGTGCTACAGCTAACGGAGTCCAGGCGCGGCAGCTCCCGGCTGTGCTCTCTCCAGGACCCAAACTGTCAATGCCAGATAGGGCTCAGATGCCTCCAATAAATTTCCTCTACCAAGCAAGCTATTTAGATTTGAACTTTGCAGTTTTTGGAGATGTTAAGATGCGTTTCACAGAAGAAGTGAAGACCATGGCACCGCTGACTGGAGGGGATTTCTCCACCAGTGCTCCTCACACTATCACTATGAGGAAAGCAAAATCTCATTAAATCTCTGCCCGGTCAGAGGCTGGTGTGAGATGACCCACAGCAGTGCAGCTCAGCTTTGTGTTGGGTGGCCCCTGTCACAGGCTATCTCTACCCACAGTCTGTGTGGAGGAACCTGGCAGCTGAGATTTTTGGCTTAGAGTCCTGTTTAACTAGTCTCACAGCCAGTTCTTGACAGCTAAGGCAGTGTGTGGAGACAGGACCACCTCTCTGCTTCCACTCAATTATTCTTGTTTTATAAGACTGTGGGTCATGTCACATCTATTTTTATTTTTTTCCATACACTTGCACTGATAGTGGAAGTGGTTAACACACAGTATCTTTAAATTGATTCTTTTGCCATAGTTTTCGAAAGCAGAACTGCTCAGTGTATAGGCACAATTTTCAATATTTATTCCTGAGTATATTACTTGGTAACATATTAATATTAACAAATAAATTGGGGGTGGGAAAATGGAATTTCAAGCAGATTATTAGGATCATTCTTCATGATACTCGTATCTGCAAAATTTATTTACAAAGATTGTTATACCACCTTTTAGATGACTGTCACATGTATAAAATAACATGGCTAAATAAATGCATATAAATAATAAAATAATATGGCTAAAGAACAGGAATGTCTAGTCTGAGATCTTTCAGTGAGCTAATTTCAACCTGATCTGTGTCATCTCTGTCAATTTTAAAGTGTCCTGCATTTTGGAGAAATCCAGATTTATTATGCTAGCACACATTGATTAGACTTGTAGTCTTGACAAAAATGGTTGTTTGGTCACAATTTTTTACCCAAGCTAATCTGTAAATAGAATCCTAAATTCAAAATCTTTTAGTTAAATGAAGTTGAGTGATCTTTGATCAGAATTGTATTAATACAATTGGAAACATTTTAATAACTAGAAAATTCCCCATTTTTCATGTATTTACAAAACATAATGGTGGTTGTTCAAAAGTATGATTAGTTTCTATACAGCTTTTGCCTGTAAAATATTTTTATATACTATGTTAGTTTAAAAGGATACCATCTTAGCACATATTTCCTTGTGCCATCCTCTGAAGGTGATAAACTCAGTCCCTGGCACTTTAGTGAATGTGATTGGTGTAGTGTTTTGTTAAAATGGCGCCCCCAAAATTTCTGTGGAAAATACACACCTAGCTACAGTTTGCAATCTAGAATAGGCATACATAACCTAGAGATTTTCTTGGTCCTCTAAATTTAAATTCTTTTTGTTAATTTGTATTGCTGTAGTCATGGTTGCCTGAAGGTACATTTAGTGCAAATTTTGCAAGGAAAGGGGATGTTTTTACTATATTCATAAATGCAACTGGATAAAGCAGACAAGCTTTTGGATGTGCAGTCCTTTCTTCAGGTTGAGTATATTTTAACTTGTGGTTTATAATGCTTTGTTATTTACTCAGGTTTTATATTAATATTTTATATTCTAGTTTGTTTTCAATCTTCTTTTAACTAGTATATCTTCTTGCTCTGTAAAATCTGTTTTACTTGTGAACCAGGTTTGTGCGTATCAAGGATTTTATTTTTTGACAGGTCTCATATTTTGAAAATACTTATCACTTTAAATATGTGGCTGCAATGACTGTTTCATTGCAAAATATACAAAAACTAGCCAATAAAAACTGGTATGTATGTATGCATGTAGGAATATATATGTATGTATATAGGCAAATAATTTGGTCATATACTCAGTCTGCACAAGGTAAATACAATCAGATCATGACATCTATACCTAGAAATAGTTTGTTTTATGTTAGCATTTAACTCTTAGTTAATTTAAATAAGATCCAAAACAGTTCTCTTTTTTGATCTCAGGAGTTTCTGCAAAAAGATATTAACATTTATTATTTTTAGAAATGCTGGAAAATTTTTTGATGCATGAGATGATGAGCAAGCTTCTTCCAGGATGAAGTCATCCCTATTAAAAATTTTAACTTTGTTACACATTAAGGACAGATGTTAAAGAACAGTACAAGCTGTTATCTACCGTGAATAGGTTTTGTGTTGTGGATTCTACAGACTGGCCCATAGATTTTTCTTTCAGTTCTTTTTTCCTCTATGTAGATTCTTGATGCATAACATTTGCCTCCCATTCTGACCTTTCAGAAACAACTAAGAACATCTTTGATGTGAAGAC
This sequence comes from Zonotrichia albicollis, assembly GCF_047830755.1. Classification (NCBI taxonomy): domain Eukaryota; kingdom Metazoa; phylum Chordata; class Aves; order Passeriformes; family Passerellidae; genus Zonotrichia; species Zonotrichia albicollis. Next base: position 91,199,149 of record NC_133819.1, read on the forward strand.
ACTGTCTGTGCAATTTTCCCCCCATTTTATGCTTATGACAGAAGCTGGAAGTTTGAAAAGCTGCGTTAGTCATAACAACTACCTTTCCTTATTTCCAGTACCAAATGCAGAATATTTCTTCTCAGGCAAGAGCATCTCTAGCTGCTGTTTTTATTACCTAGGCTCCACTGACCAATACACAAATATTTTAATATGTGTTACTTATCTGACCCTTTTTGCTTACATTATTGTGGGGAGGATACCATAAAACTGGTTTCAACACTTGAGGATATCTACTAGGATTATCCTGTTACCATCCTCTGCCTTCATGGTTACATTAACAGCAACCTAATATTTTACCTAGAGATTATCCCATCCGCTACTGAGATGGTATCCATTAGAATCATGCAATCTGTCCATAGTATTTGTGTACACCACTGAGTACACGCTCTACCTCTTTAGACTACTGGTAAAATTACTTACAAAGGAAAGAAGATATATTGTTATAAAGAGACTTCAAACATTAGAAAACATCATTTTCAGATTCCTGGGAAAGGGCATTTATTACAAAATTGCCCAAGAAATGGAGAAAGACGGGAAGCTTAATGATATAGACCAATAAATAATTGCTATCACATTTTCCCATCAAGCTGTATTTCATTAATACAGTTAATAGAACTACAAAGGAATAATTAAATGAAAAAAAAATCCAGGTTCATAATGGCATAAAAACTTTATAATAATTAAGTAAAATGGTCTCATCATTATAGAAGCACATTAAAAAGCACACATTAAAGCAGTTTCACATTCATTAAGGTGTAAATCCAGAAACAGGAAATACAAAAGTTTTACAATTTAGAAAATAGCTAAAAATGATGATATTTATCTCTTTCCATACAGGATATAAATAAATAATACCACTGGAAAAAATAAAAACAGCAGATATACATTTGTTATCTCAGCTATGTAATGGCACAGACATGTCTTAGAAGCCCATAGGAAAAATGTCCGAGGGAGGTGGCCGAAGTAGAAGCCCTGCAACAAATACACAGTTAAAAAATTTAGACATTATGGATAATTAAGTAGTGCTAAATAATGAAATTGTAGCAAAATATAGCTGCCTTTGACATGTTAAAGGGGATGTGAAACACCCATCTGTCTATTGAGTACCAGGTTTGGAATGGTGATGGTTCTGAAAAAGAAAAAGAATCCATGTTTGTCCTTACCTTCCTCCTCCATCTTTGAAGTTTGCATTTCTACTCAGTGCCTGTTGCAACCATCTTCAGTTTCACCATACTGTGCTCTAATTTTCTCCCCCATATCTGTGCCATCCACACAGGGAGCAGCTATAGTCAGGATGTCACACTTGGGGAGTGCAGCAGCTGTGCAGATCTACCATTTCTTTTAGCATCTGCAAGAGGCAGAGCACAGGGCATGGGGTGGCCTGCCTGCGCTGGCAAACACATCTAAGGACGCAGCAGCTGCCTCACTTCTGAGCTCGCTGTGAATCATGATGCCACTCTAAATTCCTGCATGGGTAGGGCAGTTTGTCTTCATCCCCCAACACAGAGTTGCAGTTGTAGGCCATGGTTTCACTCTAAATAAGTAACCTTTATATTCCTTTTCTTCTGCAAACAATCAACAGAAATCTAAACATGTGCATAACAGAATATAGTAAGAACAGAGCTCTAAATTTAGAAGTCATACATTTGGGATTTCAAAGCTGCCTCAAGTGCTGTTAGTACTTTTGGCAGCTCAGATTTATGTTAATTACATGAGGGTTGCTGGAGATGTCTCTTAGTGTCTGGACATTTTTGGTTGTACTCTGTCTGTTTTGGTTTCCTGCATGCCACAGTCTTCAACCGAATGTCAAATTTTTGTTGCAGCACTGAAATCACAATTCCACACAAATTCTCAGGGGCTGGAGAGAGCCGTATTGCATGGCTTGGGTTTCTGCAGCAGTATGGACTCAGTATTAAAAACCATTTAACATGTGACTACTGCTGAAGGAAGGAGGCACAGCTGGCAGCTGCGTGGATGAGCAAGCACATTGAATGAGGACATTTTTCAAGCACTGGTTGGGGAGAGAGAAAAAAATGCAAATAACTTCTTTGGCAGTGTTTATTTATTTATTTTGGAGCTCACCCTATTGTTTATCATCATGATAGTTTTTGACAGATCATGTGTTGTGGTTACTTTGTATTTCAGAGGCGGATGTTCTGATATAAGGAATTTTGCCCACCCCACTTATTAATAGCAAATATAAACTTTCATAACTGCACAGTTTATGATATCATATGTTACGCCTTGTCTAGGGTGAATATTTTCATCCCTGAAAAGATAGACAACAACTTATCATAATTTGTGACAGCCAGAATGTCTTTGCCAGGAAATGTGATGACCAAGCTGGGCAGACCACTTGGACTGTGCTATCAAAAACCACCTGATTACTGAATGTGTTTGAATAAGAATTTGTGAATGCCCAATCACTGCAGTCATTCTGCCCCTAAAAGAAAATGTGGCAAATGAAAAGTCCATTGCATTTCTATGCAAACCTTCTCCTTCTTGTCCCAGGTGTTTTATTTCACACAGTCACATATGGCATCAAGGACAACTGATCAAAGAGATGTAGCAAAAAATCTGCTTCAGTCGCAACATCAGCCTTGTAATGTCCAAGCCTTGTATCAAATCTTGCATATATTTATGGAAGTTGTGTTTCCAGGAGAACTTAACAGGAGGAGGTGATGGTCTGTGGATCCTGGCCTTTTTCACGCCACCATTCCCTTAAGGTCTGTGCTGGCAGCAGTCAGCTGCTGGCTGCACAGAAAAGCAGTCTCAGGTCAGGATTAAGGATAGAAAATATCATTGCCATATTATGAGTCCAAACAGGGAGGGCATCAGTGTCCAGTTAGTAGAGCTTGGTTAAAAGATACCATGAAGGCAAGATGGAAAAGCCTCATTTGGCTAGAAGCTGGCTCAGAGATTCTCAAGAGATTCTCAGTGACTGCAGAGAGAACTGAACTTTTTGGACACAGGGGCCAGGACTAGGGTGTAATGCTTGAAGTGGAAGTGAGATGGAGAGGGGGAAAGAGTAGAATTAAATGAAGAGCAAAGAGGAAAACCCTGGAGAATTAAGGTAGTTGCAGTTGTGTGGTGGTTTCTTATTTTTTTGTTTCTTTTTTGTTTTGGTTTTTTGGGGGGTTTTTGTTGTTGTTGTTGCTTTTGGGGTTTTTTTGTGTGTGTGTGTGGTTTTTTTTGTTTTGTTTTGTTTTGTTTTGTTTTGTTTTGTGTTTTGCTCCTGCCCAGATGGGTTTTCTTCTTTGGGTAAACTGCTTCTATAGCGGGGAATGCCTTGCCTGCATATGAAATACCATCCCTCCACAGTACAGGCTCACCAGGAAAGGGGAGAGTAGACAGAATGCCCAGGACGACTTGCTGCCTCCAGGAACTGCCTACTTCACCATGTTTACAGCCAGCCCTGTTACGCTGTGGGGAGTTTATACCATATCATACCTATACAAAGCACTGCTTTTTACTGATGACATGCCTTCTTTAATTTAACCTGGCAGAACTAACTGTCTTAAAATTCTTCTGGCTGCAAAAAATACTGTCTGTGGCTGTCTGTGGCAGCTGATTGGAATATTCTCTTTACTCTTTAAGCACTACCCGGGGTATTGGAAGCAGATCTGAAGGAGCTAGTGCTAGTAACCCCAGCAGATGCCTGAAGCACAGTGTATTCATAAGCTGAAGTTGCCCTTCCGCTAGTTCATGTGCACACCTGGAAAGGGGCATATTTTCCAGCAGGGGAACTCCCATCTGCTTTGCCCTTCAGGTCCCATTTCTCTAAGGCAGCTAAGGAAATCACTTCCGAGGAATAATACATTAGCATGTGTTTTTAACCTGGAACAGATCTAGATCTGCTAGTAGGCATATTATGAAACTCATGTGTGTGTGTACGCAGTTCTCTGGATGCAATTTGTACAAGCAAAGCCATGGATTGATTCTTCAGTTATGAGACTTTGGTTCTTGGATTGGAGGAGCTGGCCAGGATGAATTTATAGTGGTGGCTGAGGGTACTGAGCCCATCCTCTTTCATTCACTCTGGGCCTTGCCCTCATGGTGCCAGAGCTGGGCTGCACCCTGTCCTTCACCTCGCTCCTCTTATAATCAGGCCTCTGTTTACTCCATGCTTATTTTTATGAGGCTTCATTGTTCAGTGATTTCCAAAATATGGTCTGGAAGCTTGTAACAATAGCAGGTACGTTTGTTTATACACAAAACCCTTTAAAAAACCGAGGATTAAGAACCATGTGATCAGCTCCCATTAAAAGTGCAATCCAGCTACCACCCAAATCATTATTTTTTTTAAAGCCCATTTTCCTACTTTTACAAAAAATTAGGATATTTGAAAATTAGCAGTTAAGTCTACTTCCTTTCTGACCGTATCTCTTTATAACTCAGTCTCTCTACACCTGTCTCAGGCTTGCGTCCTCCCATCTTCAGGCTGCAAAAATATGAGCAAAGGTCAAACCAACAAATTGCTAGGAGATTGCTGGAAATAGAGCGTTTAAATAGGAAATGGGGTTTTCTAATCTGTGTTTGCCCTAGTCCCCATAACAGCATAAGGTTTTATGATGGTGAAAGCAGAAGTCAGTAGAACCTTGCCATGTGGCCTCTCTCTAAACTGGAGAAAAGAGAGGTGAAAATAAAGTAGCTGCACAGAAATTGCAGTACATTAATTATGTGTGAATTGTATTGCTGCTGAGTAAATTGGGCAGCATTTCCCCAGTGTGTTTGCAGTATTGAATGTCTCAGTCTGTGGTGCAGAGCAGGGTACCCATGTAGCTGATTTCTCCTGTCTGGCTGTGGGCAGAGCTCACCCAGCTCATACAACCAAAGGTAGAAAAAAAGTATAAGCACCAGCTGCTAGAGGGGAAGGATGTAATACTCCCTGGCCAAGACTTTTTCCTGAACAAACAGGTGAAGAAATTCAGGGGGTCTTTAATTGGTCATTTTTGTTCTTTTTCAGAATGAATCGATTGTTCTGGGCCATCTATGGATGATGCCCTGGGGCACTGTGCTGTGGCAGACAACCAAAAGTGTTAGTGGGAAGGGATACTTTTTGGAAAATATGCATGGAAGTCAAAAGACCAAACAATATTTTTTGGATATGAAAGCTCACTTGAAAAAGTCTTGGAATGTTGGGAAAGTTTAGGAAACTGCATGTCTTGTCTTAAAAGCTGTTGGAGTTGATATATCAGGGAAGGCGAGTAGAATAACCTCTAGGGACATTACAGACAAAAAGAATTGCAAGGTTTAAGACTGTCAGTCTCTTGCACCTTTAGTCTTGCACTGACTTCCTCCACTACTTTGCTATGTACCTCACCCACCATTCTGTACCATGACAAAGACTGGCACATCTTTTTAGGCAGCAGTTGCAACAAAGGATACTGAGTGGAATGAAGACTAATGGTGTCCAGTTAGTGCCTCAGGCTGTTTGAACAGCATACTGAACTATTGTCCCTGCAAACCCCAGCATTTATAATTTGTCAGGTGTTCTCCTATGCAGCTGCATTCAACATGAACAAGTGACATCTTGAATGCCCTCCTGAAGAAAAAACCAAATACTAAACATGCTTACCCTCAAGAATATTTTTTGTATAATCCTTATGTGTTCAATTATTATAAAATAAAGAATATTCTCAAGTGCAGCCTTTAAATTATATGTTTCTTTATTAACTGGTTTATAATACAGTAATTCTGCTGCTCACATTAAATTAATTTAATAAACATTCTTGCAGTGCTTACACAAAAGTAAGGCTATAAATGATCACTGGGAAATTTATGAGTATGGAATATTTTAGAATGAGTAATAGTTTAGCTTCTCAAGGCCTTGTGCTCACAAAAAGTAATGTTACATAATTCAGCAGGTTTCAACCTTCTCTAGTGTCAATGGATGATGAGTAAGCCAAATGAAATCTACATGCTGTAACCTTGTTGAATAAACTCTACTATTAATCCTCTCATAAAATAATATATTCTTTTCTTTCTACAGATATGGAAAGAGAAAGAGGAAAGTAAAGGAGAGAGAATTAAAGGAAAGTTGTGCAGAAACAAAAATGAATGTTTCATTTTCAATCTGTCATTCAGATACCACTAATTTCAAAACATATTATATTGTTGTTTCTGAGCATATTTTGCAGCCCTGGATAGTAGCAATATCTCATTTTGATCTGTTCCCTGACAGTTGTGTTTCAGCCACAGAAAAAGATTTTTTCTTATTATATGACATTTATATTGTTATATTTATATTATGTTAGTAGTACTGATGTGCCATTATAATATCTTTTTTTTTTTCCTTACACCTCTGTTAAATGATAACTAACTTCAGCCTAGAGGAATTCTGTAGTTTGACCCACTGAGACACTGTGTCATCATAGACTAACATTTAGATTTCACAGGTCTGCAAAATTCCATCTTAGCTGTTGCCTAAACAGATTTAATTGAAAAAGCTGTACATTTTTAACCCTTTCAGCTGAACTGGTGGGAAAATCCTGAAAGTTGACAGTATGTGGCAGAATAAGTGTCACAAAACATTTTTATGTGGGTGTCACTCTGTGCTTTGGAGTTATTTATGCATAATTTCTAGTTGATATTTCTTGCTAATGGCATCAATCCCAAACATGATTTTTTCACAAGATAATTTAAAATTTGAGGAAAACTCTTAAGAACCTTCCATTAAAAATTATTAAAAAATTAGTTTTTCTGAACTTCTTTTGGATATTTGAGAAAAATGAATCAAGTAAATTTCTGTTTGTGTAAGCTTTGATTCCTGCAAAAAAGTTCTATGGGTTTGTCAAGCATCATTAACCATCACAGAAAATCTTCTCTCCAATATTTCATGTTAATCCATGTGCCCAATCATCTGAGGCCCATCTTCTGTTCAGATTAATTTTCTATCCTTTATCAATCACTGATTTTATCAATAGTTTCAGATTATTCATGGAAAGACTAAGTAGGAAGGAAAAAGAACCGATCAGTAATATTTACCATTTAATATTTTTGCTGGACAGTTGGATTTTTTATTTGTTTAATGAAAGTTACTTAGGCTTCACTATTAATTTGACTTCTTAATTAGGATATGTAGCATTTGGTCAACAAAAAAACCAATCCTTCACTATACTGCTTGAAATTCTCCCCCACCACATTTTCATTTTTAATGGTATCTGTGTTTTTCTGTTTTTGGTGTTTTTTTGATTGGTTGCTTGCTTGCTTTTTGTTATTGTTGTTTTCTTTATCTTTTATTTTTTTAAAAGATGTCTTATGGAAAAATGTATAAAGCAAGTTTATGTAAATCCATATTCAGTTGGAACAGTTATATTGCTCTTCCTAATTATTTTTAAATAATATCATGCTTGATTGGTCTTTGTCCAGTGCCAGGTTAGAGGGCCTGTAATCACTATGGTGTTCCTGTTTATTTTTCTAAAATATGGACATGATAACATGTCTATTTTGGGGAACATTTCCAAATTCCTAGAAAAGCAGCTCTAATAATCTAAGATGTTGTTTCATAGGGTCTTTAAAAAAAAGTATATTTTCTAGAGTTAATGGTTTGAAAGTGTCTAGCTTTAACAGATGCTGTAAAACATCCAGGTAATAAATTTTCCATCAGTAATTGTTTTATCATCATAACACTGTCTACCTATATAATCTGGTTTTCTTCCAAACAGAGTTTTGCCTTCTTGCATTAATTCTTGGCAATTCTACAGTTTCTATTTTTCATGATTTATTTTCTTTTTCATAATATTCCAAGTATACCACCTAACTGGTAATTGAGTAACAGCCCAATGGGACTGTGCTTTAATTTAAAGAATCCTTCAGATGAAATTACTCCCATCACATTTATGTCTAGTGCCAAAATACAAAAAAGGGAAGCTAACATTTCCATGCCCTGAAAGACTTATGCAAACATGATTTTTGATATTTAGGGAAAAATTATATTCAGAGATAAAAAATGTAATTGCTGAAGAGGGGATGAGGGGATGTGATGAGGAATCTTGCTTCTGGATTCTAACAAGGCAGCATAACAAAGAAACATCTTGTCAGTCAGGAAATAACCTCAAATGCTGAAAATGGTGTTTTGACCAGAGCTGGTGATTGCAAACAGATGAAGGGCAGCTTGATGCTGTCCTGGAATATTCTCTGTGTCTTTGCCCTAGGGTTTCTGGAAGTGACTCAGGTGCCTAAACAGAGTCCAGATACATATGGAAGTCCTGTGCAGGCATGTCAGATATGATATGAGACCTATAGAAGACCCATACACTTCTGAAACAACAACTGAGGATCAAGTAGGATGATGGAAATCATCCAAAATGGGCCGTGTTTAGACATATTTGCGTTGCTGCCCTTTTGCCAGGCTGAAAAAGATGTCTTAATTTGAGGTGTCATTAATTGTGTTTTTCTTGTCTTTAAGATTTATACTTAACATCTTGTGTTCTCTTAACTCAAAAGAGCAGACAAAACTTAGAACTAAAGATACAAAGCAGTGCATTTTACTAAGTACCTACAGAAGTCATGTCCTAAGCATCTTAAATATGTAAAATGTTTGAAAACTTTTCATCCTAAATGCTATTTATAAAATAAGTCACTAAAATGTTAAAACACATGCTGATCAAAGACTCTCAGAAAAGAATAGTAGACTCTCATTCTTCTACTGACTCACATTTAATCTGTAATGTGGAGTAAATAATTTCATATGTTTGCAGATCCATTGACCTATTTGCAAACTCAGACTAGTTATATTTGCCACTTCTGCAGAGGCCTTTTTGCTGCCTATGGATGAAAGGGTCTATCCATAACAAATAGTATTTTAGCTTATGGAAAGGAATTTGAGGTAGAGAAAGACTGAGTAACTTTCTAAAATTTATAGGTAATTTTTCTTGAGTCAGAGAATTTGCTGTCGACACACCAAAACTCTGAATCTGTAATTTCTTTACCAAAAATGTGCGGTGGAAAGAAACTAAAATGGTGAAATTAAAAGTTCAGTGATGTTTAACCTCACAAGAGTCAAAAAAGTGATTTATTTTAAAGTAACATGTCTAAGATATATACTAATTAAAGATAATATAATGGGGATGTTAGTGCATCTTGAAAACTAATTTTTTTTTGGTATTTGAACTTTTTTGCTATGGTTATGACACACCTTCTGATGGATCTGTGACCATTAGCAAGTGCACAATGCCATATGTCCTCAGGCACATGGCTCTGATTCAAAAAAGGAAATAAGAAAAGTCTGAAGGACACATATTCTGAAATGAAACCGGCAATTCTCACAAGATGTCCGTCCATATTTTTCACATCCAAAACATTTGTACAGTTCAGAAGTCTTCACGCTTATATCCAGAGCTGTAAACTGAAACTTCAAGGTTTTTGAAATTTGGCCATCTTTACTTAGTAAGCTTCAATCATGAATGTTTTAGTACTGACTTCCTGTTTCATTTGAATAGCAAAGACATATGTTACTCTTCTCACACGGCTGTTTAAGCCACCTGTCCACAAAAAAGGACAGGTAGAATCTTCACAAATCTGTGAGTGAAATATTTTGCCTTAGCATTTAGGATTTACTTAAAAAAAGATGTATTCTATTCCCCAAAAACAACATTCCTCCACTCTGTGATAGTTTTGCATAAGGACTGACCTCGGTCCTGAAGGTGTGCCTCAAGCAATATCTTCACTCTGTCAGGATTTTTATGCCTTGTAGTTTTTAAGGAATATTATTGAAATAGTTCCCTTTTATTGTATTTCATGCATTGAGAGAATATTAGGATACAGATACTACCTTGTCTCTTTGGAAAGCCCTCAGAACTGCAGACTTCTAAAACATGCTGGCTTTCCTAGTTACCATAGTGTTTATCTAATTCGAATAATAAAGCTTGCAAACCTTTAATAACACAAAAAAAGAAAGAAGGGGAAAAAAAGAAGCTCTGATAAAAGGATTTTGAGTCTGCTATAATAGTACAATTCAAACCAAATTGTTTTAATTCAAGTATTTAGAATGCAGTAACACATTTCAAAACCATAATGTGTCTGTAGATAACCCAATTTCTTTATGCATAGAAATCTCAAAAGAGAGATGTGAGTTTGTTACTTAGTTTTGATCATTTATTTTGTATAAGTAATGACTATAACCTAAAATACAGTGTGTTTCTTTTTTTTTTTAAATTTCAGTAAAATATCTTCTATTCCATGTTTAGCACATGAAAAGACAGACTTTTTTTGAAACAAATGCAGAAGGGCTTACAGTAAGTGGATTTAATTTAAGTGCAGTACAGTAGAGCCTGGATCTAGAGCAGACTGGGTACTCCCCCCTAACATCCCTTGATGAAGCTTAAATAGGGCAATGGGATGCCTCTGGAATAGTAGATCTGAGGATGATCCATTCCAACAGGGAAGAGCCCTGTGTCTGCTATGTATTCCACCATGCAGAAACCTTCATATGGGTCTCTCATGGCAGACATCTGCAGGGAATACCTTTCCTACCAGCCTTTTGATTTTTAAAGGTGAAAACAACAATCCTTCCCATTTTCTCTCCCATTGAAGTACCACAGGTTCGGATGGAATATTTCGAAAGGTTTAATTTTGTCCCAAAGTCAGAGAGAAGAAAAAGGCAACAGTAGGTGTTTTTCTTTTTTTTCTTGGGGTAGAGATTTTTCTTCCCCACCAAAATTTTCAGACATGCACAATAGCTGTGAAGTGAAGGTGACTCTGGGAGAGGCCAGGAGGCACATTAGCTAGATGTCCTGTTAAAAAAGGAAAAGATTGGCATATGGAGTAAATCCTTGGCCAGAGTATAATTAGCAGCCGATGACAGAAGAAAGTACATCTCTCTCTTAGATCATGAATCTGGAAGTGAACTTTTCCCAGGGGTTTACACACCCTAGCACAAGGCTGTGTCCATCAGGGTGTCTGCCTCTTAGGCTTTGTCACGCAGCTGGGAGATGAGAGGAGAAGAGAGGGGAAACTGCCAGTCACACGTGCAAAGGCAGCACAGAATAAAAGACCAAAGATGGCATATGTGGTTATCCTACCCTACAGAAATGTACTCTAAGGTTTTAGAGAAACCTAAGAGTATCTAAGAGAAACCTAAGAGTACCTAATCTAGAGAAACGTGGTCCTAGAGAAACCTTGTAAGGTGAGTTTCTTCCAAGTACAAGCCCGTAAATGCTGTGGTAATGGGTGAGTTGGAATGTCCTTCCAGCTCTCCTGCATCCCACTCAAAGTCTGACTGAATGGACTTAGCAAAGGAGAAAAACAATGACAATTTGAAGTGGGGGGTGGAGGGGGAAAATTTTTTCCCTGCAGCCCAAAGCTCTGATGTGAGGAAGTTCTGCTGCTGTAACCAACCACTACAGAGCTCTCTGGTGCAGTGGCTCTATGGGCTCTATTATGGCTCAGCAGAGACATAATAACAGTCTAACTCTCAAAGTGCTTCTCCCAGCTTCCTCTCTGCAACCTTTAGGAATGACAGAAGTTGTGCAATAAAATTCAAGGACACACAGAATTAGAGACTTCGTCTGCAATTCACCCCATGGCACCCTTTTAGCCTCTGGATCCTTATGCTGTGAGATTTAGTATTTGGCATAAAAAGATTTAAGGTTTGGGGGAGTTTACTTGGGCTTGTTTAACAGAAATTTTTAAAGCTTCAGTCAGTAAATACAGACTCATTTGGAATGTTTATATGCCTGGAGTTTGAGAAAGAACTGAAAAAATACATTTAAAACATTATTAAAATGTGCATTTACATAAAGAGCAAGTTTGTTCTTGTCTGGGTACTTGGTTGCCTGCACACGGAAAAGAACACTTTAAAGTAAACAAATGAGTATTTTAGTTAAATGATCACACTCAGAAATGTAGAAGAATAACTTGACAGCTAGGATACCTCCTGCAAACTTGCTCATAGCATCGCTCCTGGCTGCTTACTCTGACTTCTCCCACACTCTGACTGTAGTAGAAGGAAGTGTAGACTCCAGACAGGGCTATCGTAGAGCTCTTCTTCTTCATTTTTCCTAGTGACTGCAATAGGCTGAGCCACAGTCTTGTACAAATAACGGCATTGTTGCTCCAAGCATAAAATATCAGAGGATAAAGAGGAAACTCCTATACAGTTAAGCTTCTAAATACAAACTAAAACAACATTCCTGTACTTTCTGCAGAGAAATAAATGCCTAAGAACAAGCCACTTGTGCTTTTCCACTTATTGTTTTGTGAGGCTGACTTAGAGCTCTGGACAGTGCCAAGATGGACTTGACCACAAGTACATGGAAGAAAGGTGGGATTTCTCTGTGAAGATGGCTTCATTTAGGACCTTCTTCTTCTTCAAGCCACCAATTCCTACATCTGTTTTCCTTCTATGACACATTACAGGGTAGCATAATGTTCAGCTGGTGCATTTGTATGTACAACAGAGGTGATTACATAGGCCTAAGTCCTACACCTGAGCCTATCTGGACAGCTTGCTCAGGAATAACTATGTCAATTTGTAATGTCAGGTCAATAATTATTGGAGTGTTCCAACACTTTTTACTGAATAGGATATCTTTAATTAATGTTAAACATGAAGGAATCATCTTTACAGTATAAGATTTGTCCTTGGCATTCACATATGGTAAATGGCTTTATAGCTCCTTTTGCTATTCTACCAGCCTCAACAGAATTACTCCTCACAATTCTTTGATTTCAATTGCTTTGATTGTGAGACTTGCACAACTAGGATCTAGAGAAAATTATTAAAATAAATAAGTTATCATTCAGCTCTACTGTTCAGTCACAGAAGAATATTTTCCAACAAAAAAGACTATTTTTCCACCACAGGGAATTAACAAAGGATATTCCCTCAAAGAAGCTTTTTCAACTGAAAGCAATGTTTTCCAGTCTGAGAGAAGAGTGCCCATCATCAAGATTGTCATTTTTACCCATGATAGGGGTCATTGTGGAGCATCAGGGGAATTGTGGAGAATCAGGCCACAGTGGAAAACTACAGCAAAGTGACGCTGTGTGTGAGTACCTTGCACTGGAGCACACTCCAGTGTGGTAGTATAAGATTTTAGGCATCTTCATATTTGTGGACAGGCTAAAACAAAGCAGACCACTGTGAACATCCTGTTCACAGTCCAGATATATTGGTGAACAGATAAATGCTCTGACTGATGATGTATTCTTTCTGTTGGAGTTATCTCTTTGATATTTGGTCATCAGAACGATCACTTTCAGTCAGAGTAGCTGGAAGAGGAGTTTCTGAGACATTCCTCAGCTACTTCAAGCAGATTTACACAGGCTATGGCACAAAATCATATTAATCGTTTAAATAATATGTCTGATTTTCCTTGAGATTAATTGGGAAAGATCAACATGATTTGCTCCAGCATTTGACTGTCAATGTTGGTCGCTTCCTGGTGGAACACACAGTTTGGGATGATAATGATTTCAATGCTTACAGCTGGATGGGGAAGGTAAAGAGTGAAATCAAAGAGCAATTTTGTGGACATTAGTAGAAATTACTAGTCCAAAGAGTGCATGTCCATCCTGTGTGATGGAGAGTGGCAGAGAGGATCTCAGTCTAACCCTTACACAGCTGGCACATGCACACAACACAGTGAGTTGTGAGCAATAACTCAGATTTGAGGCTTAGTACTTGCACATGAACCACGTCAAAACTGAAAATGGAACCCCAAAAAATGAAGCCTGTTGTGCCATCAACAGGGGCCTACCTCTGAGAACCACTTAAGAACCCTAATAAAGTTTTGCTGAGAAAGTACATTTGCACCTTCAAGGGTACTGCATTTTATATGCACACTTATTATATTTTCAAATATATCATCTGTTTTTTAGGGCGATGCAGAATGTGATAAAATATTTACAGCAAAAAGACAGAGCAAAACCTGGAGTTTCTGCTTTCATCTCAGCACTACATGTATATTGCTTTTTTGGGGGGAGTGTACTTTTAAATTTTTTTAATTTGCAATAAATATATAGTGAAACTTTCACTTACCAACCAGAAGCATATTTTAATTAAATGATATTAATAAAAGCAGAAAAAACTCCACAAGTAAATATATATAATTTTTTGATATTAAATGAATGCCTTGTGTTTCCTCCTTTTCTGCTACAGTCCAAGTAGAAAACTGTTTGATCACTAATAAAATACAATAACCATTCTACTCATGAGATTAGCCTGAGAAATCACTTGCTGTTATGGACCAAGTTACTCTGCTAATCCATGCACATGGGATTAACAGTGATTATATCTCTTGGGAAATCATGCAGCTTTCTAAATATATTTCTAGCTTTCTTCAGAAGTACTGGTAGGAAAACAAGAAGTGAACGGAATATAGAGAGTGATTTCCCATGGTCTTTGAAAATCAATTCATCTAATTGTATTACATTTACATAACTCCTAGGACTTTTGCTTAAAGAGTAGGCTTCTTTTAATCCATCTGTCATACTTTATTCTACTACAGGATAGAAATCACAACGTGCTTCAGAGAGTTAATCATTAAAGACTATGAATTGCAGTTTTATGAACAAAAGGGCACAGGCACTGGCACAAACACACATTATATCATCTTATCACACTATCTGCTACACACTTAACCGCCTTTGATCTTATCTAATAATAGATATATTGCTGAAATAATCACCATTTAAATATATTAGGTTGTTTGACATAGGTACTACACACAAGGAAAATCAATAATGATTATACAATCACCAGATACAATGTAAACTGCATACCGCAAATGTCTTTACAGGGTTAGATAACATCACAGAAATCCTAATGAACGTCAATAGCCATTAGTTTTTAGAAGCAGCACTTGAACTTTTGGGATTTTTTTTACAGTAACTAGTCCAACCTTAGGTGCAAGAGTTTGAAACAAATGAAGATCAAAGAAAGAATGACAAGTAGACTTAACAAATACATCTCTGGAACTGGTCAATATTTGCTGCTCTTTTGAAAAACTAGTAAATATATATTCACCTCCTGTAGTAAGTGGAATCTATGTTAGCAAGATTACCCAGAACTTTCAGGTGAAAGCATTATTCTCACTTTTTTTTTTTTTTTTTCCCGATGATAACTGGGCTAAGAACCACCACCTGTTAACTCTCACAATTTGAAGGCAGGTCATAAGAGGTAAGGTCAGAATATGGAATTCCTTAGCAGGACTCTAGTTCCACAGGATAAAGTTCAACCAAACAAAATTACAACCAAGTGTCAAACCACTATTAAATGTGTGCTCAAAATCAGAACGCGGTTTGTGAATAATGCTTTCTTTAGCTCAGCCCCTCTGAAATTGACACTCTCATATTCTGGTTTTACTTTCTGAAGCTACATTCCTGTATAATTTCAGTATGTGTTTATTTGGCAGGATTTAATATTAAACTGCAATATGATATCTGGATTTGAAAGGTTCAAAAATTAATCCTTTTGTATGGAAGCTGCAGTGGTCATTAGAGAAATAGACAAGTTTTTGTCAGAAGTTGAAAATTAAAAGGGTTTTGCATATTTTGGAGTTGTAAGAACACAAGGACTTTCAGCAAAAGGTGCGGAATCCACCTTTAATCAAAGATGAGAGCAGTTTTATGTCTACACAAAACCAATCAGTAGTTCTTGGTACTTTCCAGATGTAAAAGAGAGTGCCCAATATAATTACACCAACATAAAGGTCCTGCTGCTGTCTTCACCAATGAGATATAGAAAAGATTTTGTAGATAAGCAGGCTTTGAAAACACTTGCTGAGCTGTAAAGCAATTTTATCTCAATTAACTGCTATTTTAAACAATATTCAGAGGGCAAGATAGTGTTTATTTTGTATCTCCAAAGCGTTGAGTCATTCAATTTTCAAATCTCAATTTATAAATAAACACGAAAAGATGATTTAAAAAGTTTCTCAAAAATATAACCCACTCATTCATGCCTTCTTATAATATTAAAATATTTTGGAGGTATCGAACAAACAGTTTATAACCCTTATCTTCTATCTGCTCTAACATGGCTGTCAAATTTACTGTTTAAGCTTTTCTTTGTAATCACACTATTACGCACTTCATCACCTTCCCCACCCCCATCATTCGATCTAATGGTTTTAAAGGGAAAGGAAATTACTTGTCTTCACTGCCAGCACTTGACACTTTTATGGGTCATTTGTAATGAAGCTATTCTTTGGTTTTAATGGAGACCTTGATTTGGACCAGTGTGAATAATTGTCAAAAGGTGATTAATTAAATAATCACCGCCACCCTGTAAAATGGATCAACATATTGCATTACACTGATCCAAAAGTTATTTTATTCCTGCATTGGACTTCAAATTCCATGCATTTAAACAAGCCTTAAACTGGGCAATATAATTTACTACACATTAATTATACATATTGTGTGGCTAAAGTATGGAAAAGTGTTTTACACCTTTTTTAACTCTGCAAAATATGCTGCCAAGGCTTATTACAATGAAAGATCCTTTGGGGGAATAATATTCTTGAATGACAACACACACACACACCCGGATGTATATAAAGTAATGTTCTCTACATAAATGTAACATTGAGAAAGATCCTTGTGTTTTAGAAACACACAGTTTTAGGTGAAACATGCATTTAAAAAAAAAACCCACACGACTTCACATTTAGTTACATCTGAACAAGAGACAAGCACATGGTTAATAGCCTGTACAGGAGATGGATGGATATGTACTGTTAAATTGTGAAATATTGTTCTTCAGTTTAGACAGTCCTGTGCAAGTTCATGTACTGGTAACTCTTCCAAGTAATAAACTTTTTTAGAGGCATGGCTTTTGTTATATATATTATTGCCTTCAGTGCCTTCTAGACAGCTGAAATAGTGTTAGCAACATTTATAATTTACTTGTGGTCCATATAAATGAAATGCCAGGATTCTGAATCCCAGTTTTTGAGACAAAATAAGACAGGACAGTTCATTTGTTGCTGAAAATTTCCAGAAGAAATTAAGCTTAAAAGTACTCCTGTTTGAATAAAGAAGCACCAAGCAAAGTGCATATATAGTCATTGGGGGAAAGTGGAGAGAGAGAGAGAGAATTTTTTTGGAGCACATTTTTACACTTGTTCCAGTGTCTACAAAATACTTCAACAGACTGACAAGAGAGTCACATTTCAGGCAAACATTAAATAGCACCACCATGTTAAATGATGATAGAAAAGGCAAGAGTTCACAGAAATATGTATGTGTCTGCTGTACACAAAAGGCAAATAGCTGTTTTGAACTGTGAAGACTATTTAAAGGTTTAGTGTACACCTTGGATTCCTGCTGCCTACATAAGTACAGAGACCTAAATCCACTGCATACTGGGACTAACTGATCAAAGCAGTAGTTAAATCTATCCATGGAAAATCTAAGTGGTCTTTGGAGGCAACTCTTTGAATGCAGATTAGTGATTTCATTGAAGTAGTCAATCAACTGGTTTTTTCTGGTTGTTAAAATGTCACTGAGTGAACAGAGAAGATAAAAAAAAAGATGAGCAAAAAATAGTATTTCAACTTGAACAAACTTGCTATTTGTAGACTGGATCACATGAATCTGCTTCAGTCAAGATCATTTCAGAGGTAGCTACAGGAATGAATCCCACAAAGGGACTAAGTTTAATCATCCAATCCCAGACTGTATTGATTTTGGAACTACTTGCAATGACTATATAAATAAGCCATTTCTTTGCAACTGTATCTGGAGTCGGTCATGAACCCAAAACCTTCACAACCTGGTCCAAAGTGAATTATGCCCTGCAGAAATAAATTAATAAAACTAACACAGCTAGGCTTCTCTACCAACTTATTTTCACGTTTCAAGAGCTTAAAAATATAAAATCAATAATCATTTAGTCATAAGGGTAAATGAAGCGACATAACATCAAAGTATACCCTTTAGCCATTCAAGTCATTCTAGGTAATTTATCTCATCAAAAGGCACTGGTAATAATCCTTTCCACTCTGAGACAAGCCGCCACACAGCTGCTGTATTATCCTAGAGTAAACAAGTTTGGAGAAAATATTAAAAATCAATATCTGTTTCCTTCTATCAGGCCAGATGGCATCCATCATAAATCTGCCTTTGTAAAGAGTTCTTTAGATTTAGCAGCTAGAGTGTGAAAGACAACTGAATTAACAATATAAAACTAAGGCTAGTTTAATAGGAATTGACAGCTAGATTTCCTTAAACTTATAATATTGGAGCAACTGAACAATTTGCTAAAATTCAACAGACATGTAAAACAATAGAGTACATTAAAGTGCTATTTAAAGGAAGCTTTGACTAATGTTAGACACTCTGAACAGTTAACATTAACTTCACAGAATCCATAATGGCACAAACATGAAAGACTCTGAATTGTCATTTTTTGCATTCCTGTGGTTCTCATGCCACAAAACACAGCAATCACCTCTCCTTTGAGGGTCTGCCACACAGTCCTGTTGCTGTCAGGCTGTACTTACAAAAAGTTTTGAAAAAAGGAATCCTATTACAACATCCTGAACACAATAGTTGCAATTCTCAATCTGATTTTTTTTACTAGCTGTTTAAAGCACTGCTGCATTGAAAAACAAATCTGAAAATTCCTCTCAGTCCTTTACATACAGCTTTAATACAGATTGCTCCACGGAGAAGGCAACACCTCCCTTCAAAGTTCGGCACAAAGTAGGGCCTCAGAGTGAAAAAGATTGCTGTAAAGACTGTCATATTTCATGTTTTATATCCTGACAAGGGATTTTTCCGAAAAATTGTAGAAAGAGGTTATGAGGTGTCCTTTTGTAAACCTGCAGAATGGGGTGAATCATGCTGGAGAGAACTCTTAAACATTTCCAGTTCAGACTGTACCAGCTCCTATTGCTGACATGTGGACTCTCTGCTCAGTCAGCCGCTTTCATCCTCCCCTGCTGTTTTTACTTAAACAATCTTCTATTCCTTGGGTGCATCCAGAATGTGGGACTTCTAACCCTAGACTTCAAATGTGAAAGACCCAAGAAAACCCACCCTGTCAGTGCTCAAGGTGACATCACTGCGTGTGGCTTTTGGAGGGTTTTGAGAATCTGTCTTCAAACAGAAACATTGCTGCAAGCTTACTTGCAGTGTGGCTAATCACCACACCATGATACAGTTTGATGCCAACTCAATTTCAAGGTTTGAAGCCAGAGGAATCTAGGTCTCTTCTGGTTCACACATGACACAGATATTTATTTGCTGAAGGGGCTTCAATTAGTCACTGACTGTAGTATAACTTACTTGTGACACTGTATTTCAAATTTCATCAGAAACATATGCTTTTTAATCAATCCATCATTTATTCTCAGTCATCTGTATTTTCCCAAAGTAGATGCACATTCATTTCTCTGTGCTGAAGAATGACTCAGATTTCACAACAGTACGCTTCCCTATGCCTATATAGCCCCAGAGTGCAATAATTTACAGTCTTGCCAAATCTGTGGCCAGGAGCAGATGAATTATTTGTTGAGCTTTTTGCAATTCTGTTTTTGGCATTAGCTAATTGATAATTTCCATATTTCCAACTCATTTACACAAAATGTAAACATCAGGTGATAAGGTAACATATCTTCTCTCAGGAATACCTGAGAGAAGGCATAGCCTATACAAATCTTTCCAATCTTAGGGAGAGTAACTGGGTGAATATTTGGGGTACCAAGAGAAGGATTTGCAAATCAAAAACTGACGGGAGCCTGGGATTGAGGGCAGCTCTGCTTCATAAGGAATGGGGAAAGCTGCTGGGATATATACTGGCTTGCTCCTCAGTCTCTGGCAGTGCTCCCCAGCTTCTGTTTCTTTTCTTAGGTACAGCAGATGTGATGGACAGAATGATCATTTTTCTGGTTGCCCAGAGGAGCCACTGGCTCTCCTAGAGCAGCTTTGATAGAACTGCAGTAAATTCTTCATTTTAAACAAGTTAAAGCATGAACTCTTCCAAAATAGAACATAGGGGTCCTGTGTCACTCAAAGTACCATACAATACAAACACCAGTGCTCCTGTCTGCCACCAAAGTGCCTGGCTGGCAGGGCGAGCAGCTATCACCCATCCTTTAGTCTCAGTTGTGTTTGACACGGCTTAACTTATTTGCAGGAGCCCACGTCTTGCTATCAAGTAAGCAATCATCTGGAGAGATGAGATTTGGAGGGCTTCCAGCTTTCAGGATTCTTCTCTTGCTCCCATGCTAGCTTCTCTCCTTCTCACGAAGATTCTCCCTTCCCTCTGCTCACTGATCACTGGGTTCAGAGCACCAGCGACTTTGTAGTGAAATTTGTTAGCATAATAAGTTTCAGTTAGTAGCTGAGCTGGAGGGCAAAAAGAGTCTTGTGATATGATAACATTTTCCTACGAAATTGCACCTACAAAGAGAGCTGGGACAGAAGTGCAAAGCTGTGGGAGGAGGGAATAAGTTTGAAGATGCACCCAAAGAAAGCAAAAAAAAAAAGCCAACAACAAACTCATCCTCTGAAAACGTCTGGCTAGAGATTGGCAAGATGAGTTAGATGTTTAGAACAGATGTAGATATGTTTCTGGGAATGGGATCTGGATATCAGATGACTGGAAAGGTCTACTTACTCTATGGCATTCAGGTGATTTGAGGCGGTGTTTCATATGCATTTCAAGGCTCCCCTTTTCAAATTTGTATCAGTTCCCATTCACATAAAAGGATAGAGAATGAAGAACTGATTGTGCCGGAAAAGTCATTAGATTTAAGTTATTTTCCCTTCCCACAGATCTTCCATAAGATAAGATGGTTACATTGAAGGTAATTATGTAATATATGATCATTTAAATAACAAAGATAGTGAGACAAATATGTCAGCTTTTTTCCTTTAAAAACTATAATCATTATACGAAGCTATATTGTCAATGCTAAAGGCAAAGGAGTTCAATTTTCATTAAGCAGAGTTTTATAATTACTCTGCCTATTTTATTTTCTCCAAGTAAAGTTATTATTGATGCTATCATTCATATGAACTTAATGTTAGACAAATAAAGGTAATTATTTCTGTAAGTATCATCAGTACTAAACAATTTATTAAGTCAAGTAGAAAGATTTGGCAAAGTTTGTTCTAAAATACAATGGCTGAAATAATATTCTTTCATATTTTTATATATTTTGACTTGGTTAATAGCACTACTAACTCACATGGTCACAGTAGATATCATGAAATAAAAAAGTTTCTAGTGGCTCAGTCTAGAGGGCCTAAAGTCTTGCCTAAATATAGCAGCTTACAAATGACTAGTCAGGTTTCAAATGACTCCTTTAAAAAACCCAACATATTGCTTGCTTTTGGGGCTAAGTTCAAGAGGTAGGAAAAGAGGCCACAATATTTGGCATAAATTAAAGATCTTTCTAGAAAAAATAAGTAATCTACTGTAAAGGGATTGCAACAACTGCAGCTCATATTTACAGTTGCTAACGTTTGACGTTTTGTTTCATTTTGTTTGATATGGACTGAACTACAAGTACTGACTTCACATGGACTTCAGAAGGCGAAGGTATAGCCATCCAAGTTTGATGGGAGAAAGATGCACGCACTGCAGCTTCTGATATATGAGAGAGGTGGCAAATTACCAGAACTTCTCATAATCCTGCACAAAACTGCTATGGACAGATGACAAATTCTCAGAAAGGGAAAACACTTCTACTTAATGAGGAACTGGGGATCAGTAACAACATTCTGTAGCCCAATGGCCAAAGAACAAAAAGGCTGCTAATGGGCTGAAAACTCAGTATCACACAAGTTTCCTTTCATTGCTGAGGATGGATATCTCTGCTGCAATTTGTCATTTGTAGGCATGATGTTTAGTCCTGGTGCAGTCACACTCTGTGCTCTGTGTGGTCAGTGGAAGAAGACAGGCATCTCCAGAGTCATTAAGACAAGCATTTAAAATAGGACAGCTGGACTTCCTTTAAGGAACACCTCTCCATTGATGGTAACAGCAGTCTACAGTAAAGAGCTCAAATGTAGACGTAAAATTTGAATTGTCTAAAACTCCATCAGAATCTCATCATGGGGAACTGATATTCAGCCTGGAGATCAGCCATATGTCTTTGCCACATCTCAGGCTTATCACATCTAAGCTTAATCAAGCTTAATTTAATCCCCATAGATAAAAACTCAGCTAATGCTAAAATTCATATGGAAAATATTTTCTGAGTTGTCTTCTTGCATAGAAGCCTATGAAAAAATATCATTATATAGAAAATAATAATCTTTATAATCACCAATATTTATTTATACAAGCTGACAGTATTAAGTATGAGACTTGTTTGGACACTAGAGACCAACATTTTGCCAGAAGCCTTTATTTCTCAGTGGACAAAATGACCAAAACTTCTGTCAAGAGGATGTTGTCTTGTCAGCCTGAGCCTTGAATGTCTCCACTGCATGTTCAAGTCATGTCATTGGCACATTGAGGAAGGCATAGTCTGGAGTAGTTAGATAACAAATCGTACAGAAAGAGTCTTTGTCATGGCAGAAAGATTTCTGAATATAGCCCTTCCAGAATGATTACATTTAAATCCATGTTAAACTATTGTCCTTCTCTGGGAAAAAAACCAGCAAATCCAACCCAAAATTCTGAACTCATCCCTTAATTTGGCATTATTGCTCTTAAAGAGAGTTTACAGTTATTTGTCTTCTGTGTTTTCACTTTGTTGGGAAGTTAGTAATTTATCACATGCTCATCTCTAATTTATTTAAATACATATCTGGAATGAGTATGTATAAACTGCACATGTCCAGTTTCTAGACATCAAAAGTAATCTTCTCTGATCCTTCAGCATTTGGGCAAAAATATTTCCAAACTTTAAAAACAGGCTGATATTTAGGTACATAAGTAATATAGAGCTTAACTTTAAAGCATCTCCTGTTCATTGTGCATCACCCTCAGTTTCAATTAAACTCAATTTGGTGAAAAAAAAATCTCTTACTGTAATCTACCAGCATTAATTAGTCAGTGAACTAATCAAAAGCCAAAAGAACTGAGAGTTAAAATCAGGCACACATTTCTTGTTGCAAGGAAATATTGAGTACCTATTTCTGGATAACACCTGGCAGTTTTAACACCCGTTCCCTTGATACAAGCACTTTTACAGCTCCTACAATCCAAGATTTCTTAATTTGCTCACCTTAGAGCATACTAAAACCATGGTTAATAATTTAACAGAAAAGTTTAAATTCAATTCATGCATGCACAAAAAAAAGCATGTATATGGCACAATCCTAATTTTCAAATGGAAAATAAAAAATTCATATGAACCCATAGGAGGAACTGAACCTTGCTATTTTTAGAACTCTTTTTTAATGAGCATGAACTCTTTTGTTCTTTTGATAAGTATCATAAAAAATTGAACATTCTTGATTTTCACTTGTGGTGATTCTTTCATATTAGACATTTATTTACACAAATTACTGGTCTTAAATTGAATTATATTCCTGCAACACCTCTGATCATTGAATACTTTTAATCTTTAATAGAAATAGAACAGTTTTCCATTTACACAGCATTCCTATATTATGAAATCGGGACAGTAAAACAATATTGTTTTCAGATGGAAGAAAAAATTAAATGACACCTGTTTAATATAAAAATATAATCAATAACTATACTATATGTGAACAGATTAATATTCTTTATTGAAGCATACGTTTTAAATATTCACTTTTTATCTTGTCAAAAGATACACAGGGTACACCCTCTCAAAAATATATGAAATTCCATTTTAGCATAGATATTTAGAAAAATCTTATTTGCTTTTCCTACTGTTTTAGTTGGGATTTCTTCTTTATATATGAAAACTGCCTCTTTTGCTATTTCCAGCATGTCCAGTTGTGTTGTAACTGGACTGAGTGAACCTCTGCATCTGAAGAGCATTCAGCAATCTGAAATAGTCTGAAAGTTTATGTATGCCATTGCAGGACCAGATAAACAGTGTATGTCCTCTCTTTGAAACACAGGGTGCAAAAACTTTACCAATAAATTTGATCACCCCATAACACGGCAAACCTTTAGAGAGGAATGAGTAAATAATTAATCACATATCATAGCTAAAAATGCTATGACAGCTTCAACATACAAAAAGATAGTCGGTCCTTAAAATGTTCTAAGCTTTTTCCACTTTTCATGATGCCTAGCCAGGCTCAGCAAGGACTCCCCAGACATAAATATATACTGGATACAGTGTTTGGCTGTGGCCACATAAATTAGGCAACTGATGTATCCTAGGATTTAAAGCTAAATTTAAAGCTATGTTGCTGAGGAGAGGAGTTTCATTTGACAGTCACAGCTCAGAGATCAGCAGAGATGTAAAAGAATTTTTTGTTTTGTTTTGTTTTTTTTTTTTTTTGCTGATAGGCCATTCTTTCCAGGTTTTGGAAATTTGCTGTTACAATCCATGCTTTCACCCTCTGTTACAGTGACTATCTCTGGTCTTTTCTCCTGCTCCTACTTCTGTAGCTCATTTTGGTTTATCTGCAAATCTGAAGTAAGTGCCAAGATAATTAGAGTAAATTAATTTCTGGCTGAAACTATGTTACTTGATTTAACCTGCATCTAGCAATATGGGGTTTTTACAGAAAATCACCTGCATTCCAAAAGAAATATTTCCTGTTGTTGTATATTTTCAGTTAGCTAATGTTTTGCTAATGGACTTTTGAGCTTCAGAGTTAAAAAATATGATGACATCTTAATAAATTTTGTAAACATCTTTCAGAGCTCTGGCATAGGGCTTGTGGTAATTGAAGCATGCAGAAATTTCACAGTATTGGTTCAAAAATGTTTTGAACTTGTAAGGTTTAGGAATTTAGCAACTCTGGAGTTTATGAAGCTAAGTAGTACATTTATTTTTTTTTTCAAGAGATCTGTTTTAAAAAAAACACCCTTAGTATTTTTTTGAAGCTCTATACACCAAACAAATTGGTTCAAGGAGTAGAACACACATTGTTTGGATAGTTCACGAAGCCCTTAAAATAAATAGCTCTGATTCCAGGAATCTAAAGTTAGTAACTGTAAACTTAACTTAAATATTTAACTTACATATTATCACTTAAATATTTATAAGCATAGTTGAATGTTTGATAAAATTAGTCAAAATCTTTTGGAAAGATATTCTAAAAGTGAGAAAATACTGATCATTCAGTTGAATGTATAAGTGAGTTTACTAAGACAAGACTGGTCATATTATATATTAATTAATCTTGTGCTTTAAAAGTCACAAATATAGATTAGGAAAAGCACTATAAATTTTGCCACGGTTATGTTCTGAAGAGTCCTTATTCATATTATTTTAGGTAAACAAACCATTAATATATATGATATAGCAGACCTGATAAAATATCCACTAATGCCAGAACGGAGCTACTTTCACAGAAAAAAATTCAGGATACAATAGTAACAATTCCTAATCTAGAGAAATGCATTAAAGGACAGACTAGAGAAGTCAATCTGGTTTTTTTATCTGATAAACAGTTGTGTGACTATGCTTCTGTATTTTACGTGTAGCTGAAAATATTCAGATGGAAGGGTCCTTCATCTAGCTTGAGAAAGTATGACAGTATTTCAGTTGAAGGTTAAAGAGAAAAAAATTCAGATAAAGTACCTATTTTTAATGATGAGGACTGTTGATCAACACAACTTGCTGATTCTAGTGATGCCTTCTGCATTACTTGAAGTTTTAAAGGTTGGTGACATTATAAAATATATGTTCTGATTACAATATGTAGAATTAATGTAGGAAAACTTTAGTAGAAATCTCAGGTTTCTGTTATTCAGGAAAGCGAAAACGGACTGCTGCAATGGAATACTCTGATCTTTAGATCCCCTTCCTCTTTTTTTGGCTGAGATTCAGGTTTGATTTGGTACAAAGGATGATGAGGTCTGCAGGTCTAGACAGGTGTACAGGATCCTAGATGATTGTGTATAAACCCAACAAATTTGAAGAACAGGAACACATTGTTTTCTAGCTTGCATTCTAGCAAAAAAGTGAAGAATAGCATGCCTATCATGAAGACAGTTCGTAAGGAAATTTTGTTGCAGAATGTGTTGACAATCTTTGAGTAGGAGTTCTTCCACATGAAAGAGGTGAAAACCAATATTTTTTTAGTCTTATATTTAGGCCAGAAATTTCTTCTTATTTTGCTCTATTTGGACAATGACATATTTTGAACAATGTATTTGGACATTTGCTGCAGCAATGTCCCAACCACAAGCCCAATCCATTTTTCCAGTGTCTTAGGACCTGGCAACACCTGGTATGAGCATTCTGTACCATGACTGCTGAGATACAGCTGATGAGTCTGCATTATCTGCTGTCTTTTCTGGCAAACTCAGGATCACAGCTGCTTATCTGTTTTAGGATAATGTCCTGAAAGCTGTTTAGAAATCTGATGCTGATTGTTTGCTAGTACTAGAGAAAATATTGCTCACAGGGACAAAGGACACCGAAACCACCTCACTTCAACTTCAAGGAAGAAAATGCAGGAAATGATATGTAGCATTAGTTAAAATAATAAATGGATCACAGGACTCTGAGACACTGTCTGTCCCATTGGCCCCAGGAATAACAGCAGAGAGAGCAGCCAGGATTCCTACCTCCCACAGCTCTGGGATGCTGCTGCAAGTGTTTAAATGAATCTAACCCAGGGGGAAGATGAGACTTATATCTTGAGCTGAATTGCAAGGTGGACTGTCAAAAATGTGCAGTGCACTAGGTTCTGGGTGCCTGGAGTGCCCCTGAACTCAAAGCTCTTGGGGAAGTCTTTGGGACCACAGGCACTGAGTAATGATGGCACACATAGCACTTCTCTTGACTTCTAGGTGAGTAGAACAACTGGTGTCCTACCACTGTTTATTCAATGTAACTGAAGGACTGAACCTTGTGGAAGATTGCAGTAGTTCGTGGAAAATGTTGTCCATGGGATGGACTCATACTGGGAAAGTTCATGGAGGACTGTCTTCTGTGACAGGGACCCCACACAGGGGCAGGGGAAGGACTCCCCTCCCTGATCATCAGCAGAAACAATATGTGAGGAACCCACCATAACCCCCATTCCCTATATTCCTGAACTGTGGGGAGGGAAGAGATAGAGCTTGGGAAGGAGAGAAGGGTGGGGGGATGGCGTTTTTAAAATTTCTTTAATTTCTCATTACCCTGATTTTTTGGTTATAAGTTCAATTAATATCCCCAATTCCAGTCTGTTTTGCCTGCAATGGTATTTGGTGAGTGATTTCTCCCAAACTTGATTTCAGTTCATGAACTCTTTGTTACATTTTCTCTCCCCTGTCCAGTTATGGTGCTGAGTGATGGAGTGACTTTGGTCAGTGTCTGGCATCCTGTCAGAGTCAGCCCACTACATTTTCCTTCTAAGATGCACTGATACCATAAGTGGGAGTTTTTTCTGGGATATCAGGCTCTGCTTTGCTGCCCCTTGTTGCCACTTGCTCCAAGTTCCCTGGATTTGCATGTGACATCCCAGCATGGGATACTGATGGAATCTGAAAATCCTGTTGGTGATGACTGAAAACTGTCTTCAGTTTTGCCCCAGAGAGATACAGCTAAATTAAAGGGCATTCTGTTGGGGATGAACATAACAAATACTTTCCTGGTACACTGAGCAGAGTCAGTGAAGGAAGGATTGGGTTGAGTCTTCCCAATAACCGATCACAGGTGGGCATCTTACTTTTTCTCCCAAGTGTCTTTGTAACTTTGTGAAACCCTTTCAAATCTGATGGTTTGACTTGTGTAAGCAGCATTATGATAATTATACACTTAGACATTTTGCACAGCACCTTTACCCAGTCATACAAGCAATGCTTAACAGACAGGAATATATTGTCTATCTTTGCTAAAATATACTATTGTTTGTTAACAGCAAGCTGTCAGGCAAGTGTTCAAAAGCCTATAAAGATTGAGGTAAAAAATATCAAATAATTGATTTAAATTTTTCCTTTGTCCTTGGTTCTGTTGTCATGATCAAAGAAAACTGGTACATATTTTAAATGACCTTTGTAAAAGTTACTATTTTTGGTGGCCATTACGTTGCATAACTTTTCTGTCTAACCTGATTTACTTGTAGTTTAAGTAACTTTCAAATCTGTCATTCCCATACACATGCTTGATGTAGTAGACATATATCAGCTCATTGATGTACTAGTTCAGGCAGTTAGATAAACCTGCTAGATGTTTTGGACAAGAGCTTAGACATACCAATATTAAATTTCTTCATAACTCTAAGATAAAAATGCTAGAAGTCATCATAATGAAATTCAGTTTACTGTAGAATTTTCCCTTTTGTTGCTTTCGTATCTGTGTTGCCTTGTATCCACTTCACCAAAATAGATCTGGCACATATAACTCCTACCAATTAAAAAAAAAATCCAGTTATATATGTTCATGTCTAAACAATGTCCATAATCCCTTTATAAGCCAGCAGTGATGAACTAGGAGGAGCACAAAGACAATAAAAACAATTCTCGTATGCTTAAAATATTTCATATTCATCTGTCATTTGTCTAAGTTATTGTTTTAAATTTAAGATTTAATGTTTTCACAGTTTTCATTGATATTTTAAAAACCTACTAGATAGTATTTGAGCTTGATAGTATAATATTGGCTGATAGTATTAGTTGATCTGACCTTTTGACTGTGTGGAATAATCTGGCCTTTTCTCTTGAATACCCCACTTTTGATAACTCTTGAACAGCTGTAAAGTACTCACTGGAGAACAGAAAATTTTCACATGATGTTGGAATGTTTTTAGTAACAGTCTTTAATAACTCTATTTTCTAGTTTACTTTTATCAAGTGAAGATGAATTGGAAAGGGAGAACTAAGGAGGCACCAGCAAAGCAGACTTGTGTGGCTGAAATTAGGGTCATGCGTAATTTATGAGTGATATGGATGAAACTTGGCAATGCATGTTGGATACTGTCATGGTCAGTCAGGACTCTTTATGTGTTCAGAGTTATGTATTCATATTGATGCTTATATCACTAAAAACCAGAAGCTTTCACTGAACTCAGTGGTTATTGTTTAACATTGACTGTGTTGTTGGCAGGCAAATTTAAACTGGAGATCACTGGCAAGTGTGGAAAAACATACATCAAGTTTTTTGTATTTTCTCAATATTTCTTAAAATTGCTCAAAATATTTTTCCCAGACCTTCCTCATATGAAAGAAACTTATGTGCTCAGAAATTCTAGTTTGTAGCAACAAAATATTACTTCTGCTGATCAGTATTTGAGGAAGCCTTTCAAAACATCTCCTACTTCTTCTGAATGGCTGAAGTTTTGAATGCTAGCAGTGATAGTGATCTCAGCTGCGATGCAATAACTCCCCAGATTCTGACATCTGTGACCAGAAGTTTAATATTTGCAGTAAGAGTCAAATAGTATGTGGTATCAGTCCAAGAGCACAGAGCAAAGTGGAGCACCACAAGTGTCGTGGTATTATGAGCAGAAAAAACATATTGGAATAAGGGGACCAGGTCATAATAAAAAAATCTAACCACTTCCCTGTTGCAGCACGCATTGGTGGTGCTTGAATTCCCTCTCAGAGTTACTCTAAGCACATAGTTCATAACTTTAATTTCAACGGCAACTTAGGCTATCCAAAGCTGTAATTTTCTTCTTCCTATTCTTGACTAGAGTTTCTGTTCTCATGCTGTACTTCTCTGCCAGCACAAGGTTTTATGAGCCCACGGTGAAATGGACTGGGAGACTTCTCTGTCTGCTGGTTTTATTTTGTTTTGTCTTTTTTTCTTCAATTTTCTAGCTGTGTTTAGAAATGAACCTCTCTTGGTATCCTCTGGGCAATCCTAACACATTGAATCATAGAATAATTGAATGGTTTGGTTTGGAAGGGATCTTAAAGAACATCTAGTTCCAACTCCCTGCCATGGGCAAGAACTCCTTCCTCTAGACTACACTGCTCAGAGTTCCATCCAACCTGGTCTTGAAAACTTACAGGGACGGGACACCCATGGCTTATCTTGGCAACCTGTTCCAGTGTCTTACAACTCTCACAATACGGTATTTTTTTCTAATATCTAATCTAAATATACCCTCCTTCAGCTTCTAAGCCATTCCTCTACTGCATGCCCTTGTGAAAAATCCCCCTCCTGCCTTCCTGCAGGCCCCCTTTAGGTACTGGAAGGTTCTCTATGGTCTGCCCAGAGTCTTTTCAAGGCTGAACAGCCCCAATGCTCTCAGTCTGTCTTCACAGGAGAGGTGTTTCTCTCAGACCTTGTGACCAATTTACTGCTCCTCCTCTGGGCTCCTTACAACAGGTTCATGTCTTATGTTGGTGCCCCAGAGCTGGATGCAGTACCCCAGGTGGGGTTTCACAAGGGCAGAGTAGAGGGGCAGAATCACCTCCCTCATCCTTCTGTCTATATTTCTTTTGATGCAGCCCAGGATACACTTGGTTTTCTGGGATGCAGGTGTACAGTGCTGAGACATATTGAGTTTCTTGTTGACCTACACACCTGTTGTAGTGTGTTTTTAAGTTTTTTTGTAATATTCCCTCGTGTTATGTATTGTTCCCCCCCCGTTCTTTGTAAGATGGTTCTGCCCTCCTTAGTTTTCCCGCCAGTAGTTACTTTCAGTTATGTTGCTATGGTTACCCCTGCCCTCAGTTGGTGTCAATTACCTATGTTATATAATTTCTCCTCCCTCTTATTCCCTTTTAAGTAAACTTTTCCTCCTCCCTGGGCCCAGTCAATCACCCCCCACACCTCCCAGTCTTCCAGAACCTTCATCTTACTGGGGGTCATGGTTGGCTGAGGTCCCGGGGCCCCACCTTTAATTTGTACTTATTGGCTTCACTATGTTGTCTGTTATGTTAAGCTCATCCCCCGACCTTCCCTAATTGGTTAGTTGTAAACCCCTCCTTTGGTTTCCACCTCCCTTTATAACCCCTGTTCTCTCACTGTTCCTTGTCACTCCCTGCTGGTGCCTGGCCTTCCATGTTAGATTGCCAGAGGCATTAAACATATTTGGACCCCAGGAAGTGTCCGACTCTTTTTCCTTCAACCAACACAGCAGCTTTCGCCGATAGCTCGTCCCTGCAGGCACAGCCCAAGGCCTGTGACGCCGAGGGGTGCCTGAAGCAGTCAGCCCTGGGGCCCTGCCACTGCGACTGACTCCCCCCGACTGCAGTGGGCTGTTGGCCGCCCTCTCGCTAGCCAGACACCAAGTCTAAGGCCGCGGACTGCTGCACACACCCAAGTGCTTTTCCCCAGGGCTTCTCTCAATCCATTTTCCACCCAGTCTGTACTTGTGCTTGGGAGTCATTCAGCAGGACTTAGAACAGGCATGCCTAGGGGCACTACCTATTGCTGTGCAGACCACGCCACCAACACTTCCTCAATGCTGTGGCCACCTGATACTGCAGTGTACTGCATGATAGCAGCACAAAGTCATCTGATGAACACCCCTAAGTTCCACCTTTCCAAGCACATTTCTCTCTCCTTTCCTCTCTTAGGCTGGATGGTGTTGCTGGGGTCAGGGATATCCCTGTGGTGTCACTGCAGAAGGTTGGTATCACACAGGGAAAACTCCCTAGAGAGAAAGACTATTCACTCAGTGTGTTTTGAAGAGTTACTTTTGTGTAAGATCTCCTAAGCACATTTTGCTAAGTCAGCTCTAGGAACTACGTAGACGCTATGTCAACACAGCTAGGAAATTGTAAATCTATTGATTTAAAGAGGTCTTAGCCTGAACCACTTACAAGAATAACTGCTCTTTAATGTCAATAACAGTTGGAAAATTGAGTTCTAAATTTAAAAATACGCAACAGCTATCTTAGTGAGAAAATTTCTTGGATCTTTTCAGCTCTGATTGAGAGTTCTTGGAAGTGAACAACAGCTTGTAGGTAATAATCTGCTGAAATATTTTACCAATGGAAAACCCATTCTTTTCCTCCTTGAACTGATGTTTTTTTTTATACTCTAGGATATATCAGCCTGATTCCAAAAGTACAGATACCTGATCTTCTCACTAAAATACTAGTCACTGTTCTAGGTGATGAGCTGGACTACAGAAAGATGGCAGAAGGTCCCAAA
The DNA here is from genome assembly GCF_047830755.1 of Zonotrichia albicollis. NCBI lineage: Eukaryota > Metazoa > Chordata > Aves > Passeriformes > Passerellidae > Zonotrichia > Zonotrichia albicollis. The sequence continues at coordinate 91,231,257 of NC_133819.1, forward strand.
CACCTGCTCCTGGCATCTTTTTCTTCCTCCAAATCGGGATAGAGGATGAACAAGACACTTGTGGAATCCTGCATTTTTGGTGTCCTGATTCAACACTTTGCTTTTTTGCTAGACAGTGTAGCATTTTGCATGTGCTGGATTTTCCATGTTATATCCAGCTTTAGCATGAGAATGTCTGCCATTATCTTATACAGGAGCAAAAAAGATCATTTCTGTTGTAGCATCTGTCACTACAGCAATCATTAAGATCATTGGAACTGATATAGAGGAGTCACATGCTAATATTGTAGAAATTAATGAACTGGTGATCCTAATTGCAACCTTAGCTTTAGCTACCCATGCTCAACTGAAAAATCTTAGCACAGGCCAGAAAATTGAAACAGTAAAAGAGAACTCAAACTTAATGAGCACAAATTAGCAATACAGAATCTCTGATTTACCAGTTTCAGTCCAATTTATGTATCCTTCCATACTCCCAACTTAAAAACCCATGCAACATGGTTAGAAATATTTTTGTGTCTATGGAATCAGGTAGATACAATGTTTGCTGAAAATTCAGGCAAATGCTGCAATGAAAAAAATCTGAGAGAAGGAAAATAAAAGTGAAATAAAAAGAAAAAAAAAAGCAAATTAAAGAAAAGCAGTCTGAAGAGTTGAAGAGTTCAGACTATTGAAAAAAATTACTTTATGCTTCTTTTAGCATATAGGAACTGTTATAGGAAATTAAATGGCATTTTATTGATTTTAGCCTTTTGTTTCAAACAGAATCATTGATATTGTATTGATATCTTCATATGTAACTACTGTTTAAGGCCATGATCTTATTTATGAAATGTAGTTGTCACAATAAGGCATTTTAAAAGGAAAAAAAAAGATCATTTATCTAAGTAAGGAAAGGTAAGCCAAAACTTGTGCAATTATGTTATTAATTTTTTGATCTTCAAGAACTTTTATTTCTAAATAGAAACTGTGGGTGCTGTTTAGCTGTCCTTGAGCTAAGATCAAACCCTGGAAAGAGATGTAAACAAACAATGGAATGGGTGATTTACGCAGCAGTGGACTTTGTCAACGAACTGAAGCTTAGTGTTATTAAAAATAATTAAGCACTTGAAGCATAGTCTTTTACACTTGCTAATTTTGGTGACTGTTTACATGCTACTGTTTGTTAAATGGCAACGTTTATTGATTTGGCAAATTCAGTACCACATTGCTTTTTTTTATTCAGTCTGTGTTCCTACATGCAGTTCAGCATTTTTAAATGTCAACTGCAAACTATTATTGATCTGTAATTAAAAGTGCAGAGAAAAATTAACATAGTAGAAGTTTATGGTCATTAGTACAAGTACTGCTAGGCAATTATTTAGCTTGCTTTAACTACTTTTTTTCCAGTTATTGACATACAGTACAATGCTCACCTGCACATTTTTTTATTTTGTTAAAAAGACAAATTGAATAGATGCTGAACAGTGGCCCTTTACAGGATTTTTGCAATCAGAACTTTGTGAAATTATCTAAAAATCATTTCTCCTAAGGGTTTTCTTAAATGGAAGAATATTAAAGGAAAAAATAGCAAGCATTACAAGAACACTCACTGTCCAGAAACATTTGTTGTGTGAAATCAGAATTGCTTTTCCTACATGAATAGAGATAAAAAGGGAATTGGACTTCTTCTAGCTTGAGACGCAGATACCTTGATGAAGTACATAATATGTAGCATATATACTTTTTTTTCTCTAATAATACTTTTTTCTTCCTTAGATACAGCACATGTCCTTTGAAAATCATCTAGGACAGATTGTTTTGGTTCTGGTTGACCTCAAGATCAGGTGAAAAATAGCTGGAAGTGACTGGCAACTCTTCAAGTGACCTGAACAAAAGGCCTTCCATGTCCAAGTCCATTTTCCAGTAATTATCAAAAATTGGTGATCTGGCTGTCCCCTCAACAGAGGGGCTGAGTGGCTTGAAGAGAGGACCTGCTAGGCTGAAGGGAGGAAGAGTTTCCAGCAGCTGTTGCTATCCTGCTGTCTGCTATATGAGCAGATGAGAGATGGGCTCCCAAGCCCATGCCCTGGGTCCTTCTATAAATATTCATTTTTAGTATCCCCACTTGCTGTACAGTGCCAGCTTGTTGTTGCTTAAGAATAATTTTTAATGTATATGGACACTTGGATTTTTGTCTGCTGGTTTTTCTTGGTTTTAGAGTTTTTTACAGGTGTACATCTTACAATTTTGAGATACTGGTACAACCAGTAATTTTATATGCATTTTAATTAGATAACGGACAATTACTGACCTCCAAATCTGTTCATCAAACTGTATTTCCTGGAGATGCCTGCTGGCTCCATGTCTCTCCCATGCAGCATTTTCCCTGGTGAGACTTGGTGGTTCACCATGTTTCTGAGTATCTTTCCATTGCCAACACTGTAGGACCCAACAGAAAGATTATGTCTCAGAAAATCACCTTAAAGGGTACAGTCTGGCTGCTCAATCTGCCCATAAAAGAGGTTGCAGGTTTCCTGAATGTACGTTCCTCTTTACATGAGGTAGCAGGCCAGCACAGGAAACAGTTTAGAACCACTCAAATGTATTATAAAGCTGCTAAGGAAATAAATAAAAATTTCCATTTTTGCTGACACTACATAATATTCTGGCTGCTTTGGCTTCTTTGTTTTCTAATGGTGTCTGGTTTACAGAAGATACCAGGTAAAATATTCCAGCAGTAAAATATAGAGCCCATTAATTTTGCAAGGCCTGCATGAGGAGTCTTATGAGTGTCTTGATATAGGAGTCAGACTTGACTTTGATAAACAATCTTCTCCATTGTTGACGGTGTGTAATGCTTCTGCTGAAATCATACCTGAACGTAAGTTGTTATATAAATACTGGGTTTTCACTTCTAGAAAAAAAGAAATGCTTCACAGTCTTAGTTACAAATTGTCAAGGAACTTGTAAAGAATTACAAGGAAAGTTTTGAAAACTGGAATTAAAAATTTGCAAAAAAAATAAGCAAAGAACCATGTTTTAAATATCTAGTATCTTAAAGCTATGACTGCTATAGCATGTCATCACACAGGTTAGTGGTGAAGAGAGAGACATGTAAAATGTCTTTCCATTCAAAAATTCAAAGCTGCCTCGACCTGACTTTTCTAATCTGCAATATGACAATAGGGCAATACTTTTATGGGGTAAACAGATGTTAGCAAGATAATGCTATCTTTGCAAAATTTCCTAAGACTGTTTTCTTCCTCCCCATTACTTCAAACTATGGATGATACTTTTGGAAGGAATGCAAAAGGTTTTTCTTTTGATACCATTTCACTGAGAACAGAAGAGTCCCTTCAGGTTTGAAGAGTTCAAAGATCAGCTAATAGTAAGGCCATGTAATCATTCATGGGCCACGTGTATTTCTTGCTTTGTTCTACTATTTTTGTGCAAGGGTTTTCTGTAGTGGATTATTTTACAGAAATTGAGTAGTACTGTATAATGTTGCTGCACAGCACATTTTTTTCTTTTTATCTATTACAATTGTGGCCATAAGCTATATGTTCATGATATTTTCAGTCAGTTAAGCTAAATAAAATTACAGACATTCATTTTGACAACTAAAGGTGCTAAAACCAAAAGCCAAAAAAACTCCCACACTTATTGGTATGATGAAGACACAATTACACAGTGAATTAGAAACAGCTGAAACTTTTTAGGTCCAAAATTTTAAATACATGTTTGGCTGAAAAATGAAGTCAACCCAACTGTATGTAATGACGGCATTAACTTTTGTGTTCTTTTCTGGTAGCCATAGAAAAACATTTGAAAAATATTTTGAAAATACTTATTTCAAAAGTTTAGTCATGAAACAAAAGATTGTGAAATTTATGAAGTGTGAAATTATTCTGTGGAATTGTAAGGACTTATTCATACAGGAATCAGACCTTCTTTTTTTGGGTGCTAGTGTAGAATCAGCTAAACTGAAAAAAATATTGTCTTGCCTTGTCAAATGAAATTCCTATTTTTTAAATATAGAATTTAGTCACTTAGAGATTTATCTTTCTTGATGAAAGCACAAAGAACAAATGTTAGTTTCATTAAAGTGAAGGTAGTGGTTTTTTCTTTCACTGCTGACAACATTGAAAGCAGCAGTGAAATTTCTGTAACAGCATAACACCGTCTTTTTGTTTTGATGACTGGAAACTTAACTGGTAGTAGAATCAGTTGGTTTTGTGTGAAAGTCAGACAAATCAGGGCTGTGAAATTTTCACACAACTTTTGTTTTTGTGCAGAGCAAACATTTTGTCTGGTGCACATAGTAAATATAATACACTACATGTGCTCCAGGGATGAATACGGACCAGAGGGATCAGGAGAGATTCCTGACCCATAACATGCAGTACTGCAGATCTTTCATGATTAGCTTAAATCAACACAATTTCTGGAACGGTTACCTTCTCTCTGAACCATCCCATGGCCCTACTGCATGGGACAGGACTGGAAAATAAACTCAGAGTAGAAACCCTGGCCCGAAACAGGTTCATCTACATAACCCAGTTCCTGAGCAGAGACATCCCTTTAGGACAGTACGAGTGTCTACCTGCTACATATAGGAAGAGCAAGACCCTACACACTTTTTAAGTATTGCACTGAAAGATTGCTGCTTCAGTAGCCTCAGATGGTGAGGAAGCACTTTTTCTTTAATTAGTGTATTTTTGCTGTCTTTTTTTTTTTTTTAATTTCTTTGCTGATTTATCATTTCAGCTGTAAAAAGTGTGGTGGTATGGTGTTTTGTTTCTCTTCCCAACTCACAGCTTTTACTGTGTGTGTAAAAGTTGTTACACACACAGCTTTTTTATCAATATATTAATCTTTGAGATACTGTAAAATAATTCTAAAATATCACATGGTAATATTTTTTAGGGCTTCATATTCAGAGCCATTTTTCTAGCTTCTATAGCATGAGAAAAGTAACATTAGGTGGTACAGCATGCCCAATAAATTCTTCTCCAAAACCCAAAAGTGTTTAAATATTTCTTTACATTCACAGTATGTTAACTGTACAACATGACTATATAGTGGATCATTTCAAATCACATTATATTCTGTTTTATTTTTTTGAATGGCGTTAAATAAAAAAAAATTCTCAACAGTGCAATGTTAGAGGCTTTTGTAGAGCCCTTTGAACAGTACTCTGTTACATTCGTAAAATACACATGCACATACACATACACAGGGAAAATATCATCATAAGCATTTCCACTGTAATAGTAACCTTTCCATAGACTTTCCAACTTGTCTGGTCTTCCTTGAAGGTCGATTGAGTTTTCAACTCTGTTATCTGCTAGGTGTTTGATGGAGTGGTCCAGATAACAGAGGAGAGAGCAAAGGAAAAAGAATTTTTTGAAGATCAAAAGTGTCTGTTCATTTTGTTATCTGACCCAATCTGTTGTCATAGTAACAGGTTTCTTTTAAACTCTGCCATCAGATGATTTGTCTCTATCTGCTATGAATTCTGCTTTGACTGAGTAGCTGCTGGTAAGGTATAAAGTGGGCACTGTGTTTTCCAGTTTCCTACTGCAATATTAAGAAGTGAAAGATAGAGGATGAATTCTATTTTCCTATTGGATTGTTCAAGATGCCCCTTTTCAGAAATATTGAACTGTCATCCTAATTTGACCAAATGGATAATACTTCCAAAATCGTCACACAGCGTCTCAGTTCTAGGGCTGATAGGCTAGAAATGAAAATCCAGGCCCAAATCCTGAGAAGAAGAGTGCAGTTCCTGTTTAAGGCTACAGAGCCTGAAGTTACTCATTAAATGCTCATTGACTCCTCACAAAAGCAGGAGCAGGTTGTGAATGATTTAGTCACAAAGGGATCCAGAAGAACCAGGATGTGCATAATGGCAGGTCACTGCAGTGGTTCCTATTTGCATGGACTATTAATTCTCTCCTCCCCTGGGTGACTTAATCATCAATCAGCATATGGAAGGAGAACACAAGATTATAGAACTTGAACTGGGTTACCATATCAGTTTGTCTGCCACTGCAGAAATCACAACATATTGCTCCTTTTAAAAATAGGACAAAGTGATCAGATCCATCTAAAAATTGCATGCCTTTTTTCTCCCATTAAATTTCCTCTGCTAAAAGGCACTTCCAGAATCTCATGACCATCATCAACAGACCCTATACCACCTTACTTTTGTCAGGTTCTCTTCCAAGTTATTTCAGTCTCCTCTTGTAAGATGGGCTCTGAAGCCGAAGCTGTGCAATTAGAAATTATACCTATTAATTAGTAATTAATAATGGTTAGTTAAATATAAGCATACTTTAGTATTTTAAATAACAACAGGATATAAATATTTTAGAAAACTCTGATGGCACAGCCAGACACAAAGTATAAGGACTTTACATATGTGACCAATGGGACCATCAAAGGGAAAAAAGATGTGAGAAGTTGCAGGTAAGAAGTACCCACACAACAAACAGCTGAAGGACAAACAACACGCAGATGGACTAGCTAAGGACAACTCCTTATGAGAGGGGAGTAAATAGCATTAGAAATAGAGAAAAGCAAGGAAAGTTGTAGAAGAAAGGAAACTAGTCCATTTCTCCTGCTAAGTATAATTGTGAGATTATTCAAAATTGAGACATTTTTTGGTTATGCAATATATATATGGTAAGGAAAAGAAGATTTTTAGAGCCTCAGATTGATTACTATACACAGAGTAATTTCTTGAGCTAGGTATGTCTTTGAGTTAGGCTTTCTGACAGCAATGTACCAAGCTAAGCTAAAGGACAACCTGTGACTAGGTTTCCAGGCAGCATAAGCATTCCCAAATACAGAACAGACCATTACTGATTAAAATTACAAAAATGCCTGATCGAAATAGCCGGTGACTTTTTTCAATCACTAGATGTGGTGATCTAGATGACTAACAATGTTATTATTTTTAACTAACAGGAAATTTGTAATGAGAAATGAGTGCTTTGAGAGAGGATTTACAATTGTTATAGAGAATCTACATGGGAAGCTTTCCAGAGAAGCTGTTCTTCATTTGCTAAGAATAGATTCTAAGCGGTTAAGTGATAGGCTTCCCTAAGATGTATGCACCCATGTATTTTGAGTGTCAGAAGTTAAGGGGAGGATTTGAACTTGACTTATGTTAATGTTAGAAAGGATTTCACATCTGTATTTATGTGATGGCTGTTCACTCAATATTAATCTGGGTGTCTGATTGTACTTTGATAATTGATTAAAGTTATCAGTTTGATAACCTCAATCCTAGAATTATGGTGTGGCATTGAATATTTGCTCTTTAGAAGTACAATCTAGCAGTACCAATATTTTCTTATGTGAGAGAGATACTTGCAGCTTTGCTGTATGTATTTGTTTTGTTTGAAGAGCAGACTGATTTTAACCTGCCTGAAGATCCCACCTAGTCTTGTCATACATGTCACAAGCTTTGTGGAATCACCTTGAGCTGCATTATTTGCCTGACATCACCCGCATGACCAGGTGACCTGGGCAGCTGCAATGGGCCATGGCAGCTGGAAAGTGATCCCTGTCACTAGCTGCTATAGGTAGGCATGTAGCTAGGAGTGTCCTGAGTGGCAGTGGAAACCCAAATTTTCCTGTGATTTACCCAAGGCCTTGTTGCCTTGTTGTCACCATGGGAAGGTGAGATCAAGTTCTAATATCTGTGGAGATGCTGAAAGTATAGTGGAGAAACACTCACTCATGCCTCCAATTTTCTGCTTCATCAGTGTAATTATTGCTGGCAGATAAATTTTCGATTTAGGACTTTGGATCTCAATCCTGCAAATACTTATACATATGTTTAACTTTAGGAATGCAGATAGTTCCATTGTGGTTTATGAAACTAGCCATGTGCTTGGAGTTATGCATGCGCATAAATGTCAGGATTGCTGCCCAAGGACATAATTTACCAATAATCTGTAGGAAAAAGAAATGTCTTCTATGGAGAGCAGCTATTTCTTTCAGAAATGCCTACATGGGATATTGTTTTTACAATCACTTTTAGACGAGTTACTTTCTAAAAATCCTGGTTCATGGGATTTTCTTTTGAATGCTTTATGGATATATCTTCCTTTTTATTGAGGTATTTTCTGGCAAGAATTTTAAAGTAGTTTTCAAAAGCTAGTCAGGCCCAGCTTCTTCTCTTTAGAGCAGGCGCGGGTGGGCCTGGTTCCTTTAGATCTGCAAACTGGGGAATCTACAGGCAGGTCAGATCTCAGGAGAGGAGTTTGTCATATGGAAATGTTTAACGGTCCAGCTTACATTCTGTATAGTCTCTCTTTTATCTTTTCAGGGTTTGAACATGATCCTTTCAAAGCCAGATAACCCAGAAAAATCCTCACGACTGCTTTGCTCGCTCCCTGATTCCTATAATCACAGTCCAGGAGGAATAGGTTACTATGACAATATCATTGCAATAGTTTTGTAAAGTGCTTTTAAATTTTTTCAAGTTCCTCTCAGTGCTTAAGTTCTTTTCTGTTCTGAAAAATGATATTTTTTGCCATTTTGCTTATGTTACAACCAAGAAACAAAGGAACTAGGAAAGTATTTTGTTACATGAACAAACACTGCCTCTCAGTATTTACATAAGTGAAGAAGCACAGTCAGAGAAACCCATTTAGAAAACTTCTTTAGATACACATCCAGCTATGTGCTGCTGAAATACCTTTAGAAAACTTTTATTTGTTCCCATAAGTCTGATATAACATAAGGATCATATTTTTGTGCTCCTTTGTTATACTGATATGACCATCATCAGGTACTACAGACACTGAGCATGCCTTCCATTTGATTTGTGCTTTTGAAAACATTATGCTTATTAGCAATAATCATAAAGTAGATAACAGAGAACCATCAGGCAAAAAATACCATCAGTTGGGACCCAAATGTATTAGGTCTATATTGTACATAGTTCCTTCTCATACATTTTTTTAAAATTATGGTAATATTATTGTATGTGAGAAATAAAACCATGAGTAAATGAATGCAATTTAATGTTTTGATTTTTGAATTTTTTTATCCTTATGTTCATAAGGCCATAGGGATAATTTGTTGTAAGGTTGTAAATGTGTTAGTAAGGTCTACTGTACAACCCCTTGATCAAAGCAGGGTATGCTACAAGGTTAGATCAGGTTTCTCAGGGTTTTATCCACTTTGGTGTTGAAATCCTCCACAGATGGAAATGGATTGGCCTCTCTTGACAACTTGTTGCAATGCTTGACTACCCTCATCTAAAAGCTTCATCAAATTTGTTCAAAACTCTGAGATCAAGATTTCTCTCCCTTGGTTTCACTGTGAGATTTTTAGCCTGGGTGTGCTATAGTTTTTTATGTGAGGGTACAAGTCCCGGTATGAAAAGAGGCATCAGTACATTGAAGTAAGTGGACCTCTGCCATGCTTGAAATTATGAATTTTCTTGATGCCTTACTATCTCAGGATCTAATCCTGAATGGTAGAGTTACATGGTGCCACAAACATTTTTCAGATATTGGCTATAATAGATTTTTTAAAGAATTTCACTCATGAAGGTGGCTGCTTTACTAGAGTTGCTACAATTTTCTCAGCTCAAGGCAAAATTCCAGGTTGAAAAGTGTGGTCATGCATTAACATTAGATTGATATAAAGAGAAAATATGCCTATCTGCAAGTAAAAAAGACTGTGCGGAAATAACTTGCAATGTCACGTGTATTTTGGAAGTATTTTGCAAATAGCTATTCTCCATTAAGAAATGCTGCTGAGAAGACAGTGGGGTGTTCTCCCAGCAAAACATCATTGTTTCTTCCTCTCAAGATGTGCTATTCAGAGCTCAGAAGAGAACTAGGTAGTATGAGCCTTGTTTCTACCTTAAGTGTAATCAGCTCAAAGTGACGTTCTAAATTTGGCTCATAATGGAGACATATATACTTGTGGTTGATTACAGGAAGCATAAAATGCAATTTTTAAAAAATAACAGAGTACAAGAAGTGTTTGGAAACAGTAAAACATAGTTTATATTACTAGATAAATCTTAAATGATCATAAAGACTTTGGAAAAGGATGGTAGAATAGAGAAGTGTGTCTAAAGTCAAACAGAATCAGATACAATACTATATTGAATTATATGTTATAATATTTAGATTATAATGAAGACTGGACTCCAACAGCAGAGTGTGGCTGTAAGACCTGCATAGACTTCAATATTACTGAAGAAGAAGAAAAGAAAGAAAGAAAGAGATAAAGAACTCACTCTGTCAAGCTTCCTCTGTCAGCAGGCTATTTTTGGAAAGAGTCACTGGCCCTCAAAGAACATATCTTCCCCGATCTCTTTCCAGCAATAAGTATAATACCAGGATGATAAAAAATCCTCTATCCTCTGATTTTTTTCATCTTCTGCATTTTTGATTTGTTTTATCAAACAACACAGGAACTTTCCAGAAATGCTACTTTTGATGTTACACCGCAACAGAAAACTGATGCCAAGCTTGGCCAGATACCTGCTAAGGATAAAATGGAGGTGGAAACCACCATTTCCACCATGCCCATGTAACTTGTAAGGTAAGCAAGGATAGTGAAATCTGGTTATCTGGTAGATACAGGGAGATCAAGTCATGTGGGAAAAAGGGCCGGAAACATATGGGGTGCAGAGGCCACATGGGGAGTGGGAGAGCTGGCAGGACAGCTGGTCCCCAGATGATGCTGAGATCAAATGACTGAGTACTTCAGCATGGCTTAAATAGTTAAGAAGTGTGGAGATGGAACTCTCCCTCGTACACAAGAATGTGCGTGTATTGCTGCTCTAATTAAGTCTCTTTCCCTGAGCATCAGAAGAAGCCAAAGTCACTGAGATGGTTTCTCTGTAAAGTTCAAGACTTCCTGAACTGACCTTTAAAAGTCCCTGAAAAGTCCTAATCCTTGGAGAAACCATGCAGTTTACAGGCTATGAACCTGCAGCTCATATTGGATTTATTCAGCCCAGGAAAAAGTTTATCTATTCTACCTGTTGCATCAATGAAGACACGAAAAATTGTGGACCTTATTGCATCTTAGTAGGCTAGAGACTTTCCAAAAGCTGGGCACTAATAACTAATACTGCTGCTGCTTCATTTCTCTTCTTCTGGTTTGTGCCCTTTGTTTGTGATGTTCACTGTGAGTATGATTGTTTTCATATGCTTACATATACAATAATCACATCTTTCTTATAATACAGAGGCAATAGAGGAGGTACAGTTGTGAGCTACTGTGTTTCAGTCCATGGTGTGTAACAGAGGTTGTTCCTTTTAATAAAAACTGCTGCAGTGTGTTTAGACTGAAATATTGCCTAAGTCTGGTTGTACTTTTCAAAGACAAACTTATTCAGGAGTTCTGGAGACAAAATCACAGTACATGACATAGAAACCTAACTTTCCTCCTCTTCCTAGTACAGTGTTTTAAAATCTGTTGTTAATATTTGTGGTAATGAGAAAAAATCCTGTATCAAGTATATTCAGGGAAATAGAAAAAGCAAAGAGATAAGGGAAAACAAGAGGTCATCAAGCTGGAGATTTGCCTCCCAAACATGTAATAGGTGACCCTTTGTTCCTTCTTAAACTTGTTATTATTATTAGTGAGTTAGATTTGTGGGGATTGCAGTTGCTGGAAATAGGCATTTCAGAAATATTTGAAATCACATTGTAGGTTAGGAGCCCCTCTATCCATCTTCAGATTGTGAAATTAAGACCCACAGGGAAAGCAGCTTTCCCAAGATCACATGGCAACATAGAGAAAACTGGAGATAGATCACAAGACATCTGGATAGCTTTGTTAGGAGCCTGTCCACTGGCTCATGCTGTTTCCTCCAGGAAGCTTTTCTCATGCAAATCTTATATCCAGGCCTGTGTTGGGTAGACGCATCTGAGCAGGCATCATGTTTGCACACACCTAAGCCTACCCTTTCTCCCCATCAGCCTTTCTCTCTGTCCATAAGGAAAAGTTCAATGCAAGGCCATAATTCACACCTCCAAGTGTCAGAAAAATACTCCCAGTAATTTAGCTATGGATAGACTATGCATAGAAAATTTCATGTGAAAAACAGATCTGAAAATTACTTATCACCAGAGAAGGACCAGAAAAGAAAACAGTTGGATAAATACAAGTGTGAGAGTCTCTGTCTTACCATTAATCTAACTGCTATAAAAATATTGCCGATGGGGTGATGAGATCAGTCTGGCTGCAGCTGTCATTGTCTTTAAAAGCCAGACAATAAAGCATGTTTGTTTTTACCTTTCTGTAATTGTTATTAAAAAACCCCACTCTAAATTGTACCCTTGAAATGAGAGAAATGGATGTAGATTCTTACCTAAAGAGAAAACAGAATCTGTAATAAGAAGATTATGAATAAACCATTTTTATTCCATTATTTTTAGCCTCATCAAAGAAGATGATTTCATACTCTTAATAACATTCACTCTAGTATCTTCACATCACAGTTCATAACACCCAGGTGACTAGTCTTTGCAGGAAAATTTCACATGCTATCCTGTTACAGCCTATTTATTTGCCCTCTGGAAACCATGTTCTCAGTTGGCGGGATTCAACTCCCCCAGGAGAAGATGTGCCTGGCCAGCTGACACAGACAGGGCTTAGTCTGCAGGGAGGGTTGAATTTCCTTAGCATGACAATGGGCAGAGTTTTATTGGCCAGACGGTTTGTGTCAAGCATGTGAACATATGTTCCTGAGGTCTGCAGGAGGAGCAGTTACAGATCTCTTAATACCCGTCCTGGGTTTTACGTCGGCCTGCTCCTCCAGCTCAGGAATGAGTCACTATGGGGCTGAGTTTACCAGGGCTACCTACTCCAGAGAACAAATGGGTAACCTGGCTGATCATGCACTGAAGTGTGTGCCAGAAGCTTCATACCTCACAGTTTAATATTTCCGATTTACGTTGAGTTTAAAATTTAGAATAAAGTACCCTGAAACCCTCTAAACTCAGAAAAGAAAGACGTGTACACGTTCTCAATACAATATGCATGTCCAATTACTTCTACTGATTTCAGCCCAAATATATGTCTAGGCCAAATTAAACAAAATATCTGAAACCAAAAGAATCTAACATTAGGTACCAGTTTTATGGGTTAAAATTAAATCAAGGCTCACAAATAACTAAACAGACTTCTCAGGCTGGATGGAAGTTGAAAATATAAAGAAGCCATATGCCTGAAATCCTGTCCAGTTCAGCTCTAAAGGTCACAGAGAGCATCATCCACTCAGGATTGGCAGCCTGAAATGGTCTGAATGACCAAAGCTGGGATTCGTTCCACTGAACTTCTTTATCTAGAAATAGAAGAGACACCTAAGTCTAAGCCAGTAATTCTGGGCTACCCTGTTGTGGTTAACAGAAAGGAACAGAGACCATCAGAGGACTGTCTCCTGCTCAGAGAGATATTTGAAAAATAGACCAGATGAATTACACTCAATGGGTGTTTCTTACAGTTTTGTTATTCCCTTTCTAGGAGCAAAAATCAATTGCCACGGCTAAACCAGTGGATTCAGGAAAACTTGGGTCATGCATGCTTCAGTGTACTTGTTGCTGAAGGAAGGTGTTCAAAGAAAAAGGGGTTATTGTTTAATAAATTAAACCCTAGGAAATGGAAGAATAATAATTTATTTCTCTTTAGGTTCAGAGGTGAGATAAAATATTGTTCATGATTTGAATCTGAAACGTACAAAAAATAAGAGCAGTCAGTGAAGGATGAAAGACCAAGTCTGTCATCCCTCAGAAAAAGGATACTCTGATTTTTGAATATTCAGATGAGATGGACAAGGAGAAAAGAGGTGCCAAATGCATGACTGTCCTGCACTATGTGTGACATGTCAAAAGTCTCATTTTATCTCTATTTTGCTTTTTCACATCTTACTGTCAGGAACCTTTAGTCATGGAAATAACTTTGGGCTTGTGAGATATCCTGACTCAAAGAAGCTGTTCTCAAATAAAATTTCTGATCTCAAGTGTAATGTTTCCAGGGCTGAGAATTTGGGAAATTTAATTCAAAGAATAATAAAAGAAAAATCTTAAATCACCCCAAAACTTTGGAAAAATTCAATGACATTGTGGTTAAAGTTGAATAACTCTTCAAGTGAGTTATGTATGATTGGAGGTTTGTTGCAATGATTTTGTGTAATTCAAAGGGAATATTTACTTCTGTTGAAGAATATAAAAATTTTGCAATAAGCTTTTTGAGAAGCTTATCAGAAGTTTTGTTTTACAGTAGACATAATAAGGCCATTAACAAATATAAGCGATTACAGTAATATTTCCTTTTAGAGCTTCCTGTTGACTTCCATTGTCCTTTTTTGCAATTTTATTTTTGAAATATTACTTTACTGAAATAAAGCCTCTGATTTTGAGTATATTTTCTTTAGAACAGCTTTTGTCTTGCACTCCAAATACCTTCAAAGAGTTTATTTAAGGCTGTCATGAGAGAGTTAGTAAAAGCTTGAAATTTAAAGATGTAGGAGAGAGATGGGATTTACGTAGCATTTGATTATTGTAGCATTTTCCTACAGATGAATGGACTTTTCTGAGATGAGGATAAATATTCTTGAATTTTTCTGAAAGGTGTTTGAATTATTTATATTTTTCCATGAAAATGCAGGGTTGTGCAATGAGGGCAAAATAGTTTTATCAGCCTTGAAATAAGGCAAGCTGATACAGCTTATTTCTAGCTAATTGGAAGCAACAAACCTGTTTAAAATATTTCCTTGTATAGAGCATGACAGGAAAGAGAATAGTTCTTTTCTCAGATCTTCACTGCTAATAATTTGTACTGGTGATCTGACAATATCATTAAGAGACAATGTTTGTTTATGACACCTAAATGTCTAGAAAATCTGGTCACTGCCCACTTACTGGGACTAAGTGAGATTTCTCATTAAATCCACTGGATATGTTAAACATATACCCAGAAGAAAATGTTTGTGATTTAATGTGCAGATATAACAATAAGGAGACTTTTTTTGTTTTTATTGTTAGCTTAAGTTATTGAATAATAACTATATCAGGGAAATAGAATAGGCTCTTTTTTAAAGACTAAACCAAAAAATATTGTTGCTGGGCAACTATCAATGTAATTTTGTAGCATTTGAAAAATTCTCCAGGTACTTTCCAGTTTGTCCCTTTTTCATAGCATCCTAATACCATTTTGGCAAGTTTGATATTTCATTTGAAGGGAAAATAATAAAGTGTTTTCTTTGTATTGATTGAAGAAATATAGTGCTTATTTTTTGCTTGGTTTTCTAGTACTTATTCAATAGGTTAAAGGGCAATACCATCTGTTTCCTAACAGGACATTTTGTGTAAGATTTGCAAGTCCTACAGGTACCTTTAAGCATGGATAAATATGCACTCATGGTTTCAGCTGGATAGTTTTTCACCACCAAAGGATGATTATGTTGTGTGCCTTGAGACATAGGCTATAATATATTTCCTGTCCCTTTATTGCATTTTGGAATCATAAACAATGACTGTTTGGCTCAAAGCCATTTATTCAGCCCAAAAAGACATTATTTGCACAACAAAAATCAATAAAAATGTTACTAGGTCTGGCTGGATACTTTGCTTAACTGTGATATTTGTCTGTCACTGATGGCATGCCATCTCTCGTAGGAGACTGGGGCCAAAACAGAGCTATTGATCCAGTCATCAGTGATGGATACTGGCATTTGGAACGGGCTGCTGCAGAGAATCTCGATTAAAAAAAATATTTCTATGTTTTGCCTGCAGCAGAGGCAAGATAACCTGAATGAGGAGATTTTCTCTTTTATATTGGGTTTCTCCTCTTGTGGTTGTTAAATGCTCTGGACCAAAGTTCATTATTGAAAGAATTAAGTCAATCTATGTTTAGCCAAAGGCTTTGACATCATATCAAGCTCTCCTGATTTAGACACAAGGTAGTTGTCCTTTTCATCACCTTAAAAGCATAGGGGAAGCGTTTTATACACACCAGTGATAGAAGTGATAGGCTGGGATGTGCTTACACTTTTTTCTATTGTAAAACATCAAATTATGTCTAAGAAAAACAAGACAAAAACTGATTCTCACACAATGTTATATAAGCACTGACCTATCCTTTGAGGCACTCTCTGCTCTGGCTTTATCAAAAGTTAAAGATACTCAACACTTAGAAACTCCCAGTGTTCAGCTCTAGGTTATCTAATTAGGAAGCATCTCTGCAGCTACTTAAGAAAATAAATAGCAGATGAAATAAAACAATGTTTTAGACTACTATAATTGAATAGTACTTTAAAAGACTACTGACATTTTAAAATACATTTTTATATTTTAAGATCAGTCCTCTTTCACCAAATTAACAGATTTTAAAAAATATAATATTTTATAGTAGAAAGAAGAGCATAAAGCAGACTTTTAGATCGGTCTCTGAGGAATATCTTTGAAGTAAAGGAGTTCAGATTCTTCTCACTGAGCTTGATTAAATTTAAGGAATTTACGTGGGGTGGGTAGTGAAACACTGGCACAGGTTGACCAGAGAGGTGGTGGATGCTCCAAACCCAGAAACATTCAAAGTCAGGCTAGACAGGGCTTCAAACAACCTGGTCTGTGGAAGGTGTCCCTGCTCACTTCAGGGAAGCTGGACTGGATGACATTTAAAGGTCTGTTCCAACCCAAACCACTCTACGATTCTACAACTTTTTCCCTCAGAGGTCAGAATTTTCACACAAAGTTTGGTCATGAACATATTCCAAGTATAATTCACAATAGTCATGGGGATTTAAGTGTAATTGATCATGTATTCAAGCTGATTTACATGTTATGATGTTAGCTGTGAATAGCACAGGCAATAACAAAACAACTCTGATTTTGACAGATCTATCTGAACTGCACAAAATCAAGCACACATGATAGCTGATTGTGATCATCAGAACAGGGGCCAAAGACATGTAGGAAGGTTAATATTTAGTCTGTCTTTTTATGTTGTTAGAAATTCTGAAAAAAATTAATCATCTTATCTATGTAGGGGGAAATGGAAATAGAATAAAAAAAGAGGAATCCCCTGGCTGGGTTTTAGTGTGGCCATTCAGTGCCTGTTGACTTGCATTGCCTATTTTTTACCAAGGGCAGAGGGCAAATTTTATGAAGTGTAGGTTGCATTAAGCCTTTCTATATACCTTTTCCTTCCAGTACTGCTCAAAAGAAGCAGTACCAAAAGAAAGCTGTTACACAACTGGTAATTTATGACACCATCCATCTCCCTTACCACCTAAATCCATTTGCTGTTATCCTGCCACAAATAACAAAAAAAAAAAAAATCTGATTCTCAATTAGCATAATTTTATTCTTTTCTATGTCAGCAAACTTTCTCTAGATTCACACAGAGATTTTACCACACTGAATTCTTCATAATTGAATGAAGAACAACTGAAAATGTCCTCTCTTTGTTTTCTCTTGGAAGAAGCAGTTTGAGGGTAATTTGTTCAGCTTTTTTGGTTCAGAAACTTAATTATTAATAATATAAATTTCAGCAATAATATGCTACAGTTAGCACTTCTTGGTCTCCTAAAATTTTTTCATACTTCTACCTTGCAGTTAAGGTAAAAGAGTCTGTATCAACTGATCTATTTCAGAGACACAATTTGGCTGGAATTAAAACTGCAGGCTTAAACATTAAGTGTATTGGGAATGCACTTCTAGGCTTGCCATCTTCTAGAACTTCTAAAATATGCTTCACTTTGAAAATTAGATTGCGTGAGTTCTACAAGCCACCTCTTAGGCTTTCCAGGTACGAAATCTTAGATGAAATTGTAATTGTTTGAAATCCCATGATTAGAATTTTTTTTCTTTCCTCGATAAAAAGTAAAAACTACTAGCATTAAGGTTTTACATTTTAACCACAATGAATTGTATGTGAACTTAGAATTAAATGCTTTCATATTCACTTATATCAATAAAGAAAAATGATATAAATTATGAATATGACAGGAAACAGGTTTACACATATATTTTTACATGGTTGTCTGTGGAAATATTATTTAGATTTTTTCTTTTGTTATGGTGTGCTAACTGTGTTGACTAATATAAGAATCATGTACATTAGCTGAATTCAGCTCTTCAAATGGAAATCTATTCTAGCATAATAAGGTAGATGAATTAGCCTTATCTGTACTAAAATGTTCACTGAACTGAAATTACTCTTGTAAAGGAATGAGACTGCTGATGTAATCTCATTTTTCTAAAGTACAGATGTGCTTTCAGTGGGAAGACAATTATTTTGCATAAAACCCAATATTTATGATTAACATAAGAAATAGGGTCAAATCTCTAACAAATTGCAGAAATGTATTAAATATTTTTAATTTCATTTTCATCAAATAGTTGAAGTACTTTAAGCAGGTATTGCATACAGATCATGCTTAAGGAATTTAAATAGGGATTGTAGCACATGGTAAAGATTTAGTAAATACTTTTCTAGTACAAAATCAATGTCATTGATTGTCATTAAAGCAGCAAGCTAAAAACAATGAAGTGGTTTCTAATTTTCAGGCTCCTGCTGGAGTCTGCTCTATCTCTTCCTTTTTCCAGTTAAGAGCATCATTAAATGGTGAGAGCAAACAGCATATTGAGAGGCCAAGTGTTTTATTAATTCATCATCAGAATTATCTCAGCACATTAATATTAATAGCCTCAAATTGGATTTCATTTAGGAGGTGAAATAAATATGCTGATAGTAAAAGCCTACATAGCCAATGAATCTTTTGAAATGGCACTTAAACATAGCAATACTCACACCAGATTTGATAAGTCATGCTGACTTCCTTTAGTGTAGCGGCACCTTCCAGGTAAATCTCATTCTCATCTGGAACTCACTGAAATTCCAACTTATGAAAAAACTTCTTTTTGTTTTAGGAGACTGTTGCTTAAACGACTGAAACACATGTGGACATTTATTCCTCCCTTTATGTGACACAGTTTTGGTTCCCTTCGATGACTGCTGCAGTCATCCCTAAAATACCTAAGTTTTGATTTTAAAACACACTGTGATTACATATTTAAGAGTATTACTTTGTGTTTGCATTTGCTTTGACTCACTGCTAACCAATTTTTTGTCCTTTTCATTATTAAATTTTCTAGAGGCAAAGAGTCATAAACTTTTTGGCTTTTTGCAGGGAGAAGTCTTATTCCTAAGTAAGTGCAAAAGAACACAAAATGTCCCCCATTTGTAGGGATACCACATGATCCAAAGAGGAAATGATGGGAAGAGTAGAAATGAAGCTGGTGGTGCACATGTACTTTAGAGCATAAACACTTCCTTTATCTGCTGAATCAATGGTGACAACTCAGGTCTTCTTTCACCCCTTCCTTTCTTCAGTAAACCAGGCTGTTTCTGCATCTTAATTTTACTGATTATAAACTTTTAAACCTTTTACTGACTAATGCCAAACCAGAAATAAATGTCCACTCAGAAAGGAAATGCTCTCCTTTCTTTCTTTTTTTTTTTTTTTTTTTTTTTAATAAGGTGCCACAGCTTCATTCTGGCAGCCTATATAACAAAGCCATTTTGCTGGAATGCCAGATACAGCCAGATTTAGATGATGCAGGCAACTCCACTGCCACATTCACCACTCAGTTATTTCCTGTTCTTTGTGGCTTTAAGGGCACAATTACATTTTTTTGAGGATCTTTATTACACAAAGATGACCCAGTCACAGAGCCATTCAGTCATTCAAGGAGTCTGCCCTTGGAGCCCAAGGCAACCAGAAGGTTTCCTGACTTCAGGGTGCTTCTTATTGTTAGCAGGGAGACACAGATTAGTCATCCACAGCACAGCATATGCTTAAGGGTGTAGTTAATGGAGACACTGGGTAATGAAATACCAGTTTAAATGTTCTATTCTTCACTGCTTCTCAAGAAAACTCTTAAAACAAAATTGCACCACTGAAAATGTAATGCTGCACAGAACACGGAAGCCATGTTCTGAGCCACAGCAAAGAAATCATTCACTGCAGGGAGTCCTCCACTTTGTCACCAGCATTTGGGGAATGTAGACTACCCCTGCAGAAATGTGGGAGACCTTGAGCAGAGGTGGGAACTTGCTAATGTATCCATTCACTGCTGTTTATCTCTGTCTGTGTGGAGGATAGAGACAGGGAAAGTCTTCTGTCTTTTTCACCCTGTAGCATATGGGAGAAGAGGTGGAGAACACCTCCAGGGCAGTAACCTGGTGTGGCTCCTTCCTTTAACTGTAGTGTGACAGCAGGACAGTGATGCTGGGTGAAAATGTTGTGGCTTGGGCTTTCATCTGCATTGGCAAGTGAAGCAACGGAAGCAAACAGGAAGATGTGGCTCAACTCATGTGTTTCCCTGTGCAGTCTTTTAGACCTCTGTGGTAGTTGGACTTCATAAAAATGTAAACACAAAGAAAGTATCTTCTTTGATGTTTTAATATTTTTCAAATGTACTTAATTAAAATACTTCAGAACAGGAAAGAACAGTGATCTAAAGAGAGTAAGATTAGCCATGTACTTGGACTTCTCATGGACAAACAATGGCAAACCCACCCTGAACCTGCCAGGAATATTGTGATCAGGAGAAATGCAATTGAGTATTCTGCCTTCATCTTGCAAGCTCCTCTACTACAGCAGCCATGCATGAAGACTGAGATGTAACTGGATGGATTTTGGCACCACTGAGCACTGAAGAGCCAGCTGTGGCAGCTGTGAAGTGCCCAAGACACAGTGTGTCTGCTTAGCCACCTTTTAACTAGGCTAACAGAAAGAATAGCTTCAGGAAGGGTTTTCCCTCTTGTCAGACTAAAAGTTAGTTTTACAGCCATGGGTCCGCCTCCAGCAGCTGAAGGTACTGGCTGTCCCTCCAAGCAAATGAGATGCAGGAAAATTTGTTAGTGCTTGAGACACATCTGCTAGTGAGGATCAGTCTGCATTTTGAATCTGCCTGAAGTCTGGATCTCCAATTTCAAGCAGCCCAGCTTTACATGTTGCATTAGAGCTTTGTTGCAAGCTCAGTTCAACAGTCTTCCACAATCTACATAAGAAAACAGAATGTTTGTTTCCATGCATAGTGAAATCCACATTAAACAGGGAAGTTCTCTGTGAGTGACTTTGTGCCCTTCCCCCTCCCCATTTTGCTACCAGAAACGTAGAAGGAGATTACTGTTGTGGCTGTGGACTGAGAATTACAACATGATTTCCTGGCACTGCTACAGATTTGTTGTCTGTTCACTTAATTTGTCCATGTTTTGGAACCCAGCTGACCTCACAGAAGGATTCTTTCTTTTATGCAACCACAATGAAGATGCTTTCTTTCATGTTTGCGAAGGGCCTAGAGTGAACAGAGCCATGTGGGTCTTTTGATACACCGAGATTATATAAATTTTATGTAAGTCATCCTTATTACCTCACAAAATCTGGGCTTTTCCCCACCAGCAAACAAGCCTTGCAGGCTATGGATTTTCAGAAGCGATAATGAAATTGTGTATTCGAAGTATTTATCTGCCAGCCTGTGTTGGCATAAGCCTCAAACATTGTTCTCAAGCTAGCGCTCCTGAAATTTATTATGAACTAAAAGACATTCCCAAAAGCCTGCCACTATTACTGGAGAAAGAATATACAACAGGGACTGCCATTTAGGCCACCATTTGGAACGGCATTTAGGAGCTGCTGCCTGGAATTGACATCCAGAATAATGAGGCTGACATTCAGAGGACCCACCCAGTAAAGAGAGGGAGAAGTGATCTAATTGTTACTGCTTTTCTTTCAGAACTCTACCCCCACTCTATCTTTTCCTGGCAGGTCCCCAAAATAAATTACCCTAATTGTAGCAAAAGTCTGGAATGGAGAAGAGTTATTCTGTTTAGTTTGTGAACTGGTATTTTCAAGTTTCCTTAATGCCTAATATAATGGGGAGGTTATTATCAAAATATGCTGGGTTCGGAGTATGTTAGAGCTCTCTTAGGACCCAGTTTAGTATGTTACCATTCAGTCAGCCCAAACACAGCATGATCAAGTCGCTTCTTACTTTTTTGGTGGCCATTTCCCATAGCTCAACAGGGAACCATATACTCAGTAAGGCAGTATTGGCAGTCTGCCTTGCTGCTGGTCAGAGCAACAGCAAAACATTCATATATCACATTATGAAAATCAAAAGGCTTCTTTTTGTCTATTCACTGCTCCTCTGCTGAGACAAGAGAGCAAGCCACCAGTTATCTGTGAAGCTGTACGTATCTCTGGCTACATCTTGTCCTCTCTTTTATTGCATGAGCTCTTCTGTTGTATGGAAGTTTCCTTCTTCCTTTTGTTCCTTGTTTCTTTAGCATGGTGAGCAACACCTTCACTGTTATAAGGCAAGTCCGTGCTAATCCATTCCATGAAGTCCACTCATGCCAAAACTGATACTGCTGGAAAGTTTCTCTGGGCTGCCATGTTTTATCTTTATGCAACAACTCTTGGATGCTTAATGTTAAATAATACGTTTTTGTCTCTCCTCATTCTTCATTAATAGCTGTGTATCTTTTCCAAATGTTTTAAAATTGAAAATTCTGTGTCTGTTACCAGAGATTTTCTGAACAACAAGACATTAAGAGGATTACAGTTTCATAAATAATAAGGAAAATAAACCTGATTGATGGGAAATGATTCTCATTCAGAGTACTTAGAAGATCTTTGAACTGAATGAACATCTATTTAAGATGGAAAGCAAAGTTTCTCTCTGAAACACACAAAATTTAAACTCAAGTTAAATGCATCTGATATGGATGTTGAGGTTTCTTCTCAAAATGAGTCCTTGCCCAGCTAACTGACACTGGTGCAGACAGGGCTAAACTTCTCTGAAGACACCTTTTGCTTTGGGAGACAAGACCCTGAAGCTCACACTTTAACAATTTATTATTGTGATTCTCATTGGCATATTGAGAGTTTGATATATTTTGGCCATTGAGCAGGCATTTATGGCCTGGACATTGGACAGGCTGGCAGTTTCAGTTTCATGCTATGGCCCTTATGTTGTTGGATGTTCCCAGATTTCTGTGTACACTTCTATAGTCTGCAGAGAAATTTCTTTTGTTTCAGTCATACACTCGTGGTGGCAGAACTTAGCTGAATGGGTGTACATGCTTCTGCTATAATCAAACTCTTTCAGGCTGTGTTGTTTCATATTAAATTGCACGCATTAAGTTTCACATTAAAAGTACATAGGAAAACCAGACCTGACATTAATCATATTTGGAATGACTGAAAAATGTAAAGAATATCCATTGGTGTAAGGGAATTAAAACTCACATTTTCTATCAAATAGCTGTAAAATAGCTCTGATTAAACAAATAAGCAATCAAACACACAAAAATTACAAGGAGCTATGTACTTAAAATTTAATTCACAATGGACATTAACAAGGAAGGACATTGACTGAGAGAAAACAGTGAACAAGAAGGGAAAAAATGGTCATATTCTAATACAGAAGGAAGCTGATAATGGACTATCTAAAAAGGTGTTATGGGTGCTTAAATATTTCCAGGATGAACTATTTGAAGGGCTGGAGCAGCTCTGCTATGTTGCTCAGATTGACCATGTCCTAGAATAAGTCAATAGGGATATAACAAATCTGGGAGAAATTTTAGGAATGAACAGGAAAATTTACCCCGATCTTTGAGTTAATTCCATTGTTTAAGGATCTTTTAGTTGAATGCTTGACAGTTCAAGAGAAATTTCCAGATCTTTGCAGCTCAGTGAATATGTCTCTTCAGTACAGTGCCACAGCCAAACAAAACAAGCACAAGCAATATATTTACTTATTGGAAGTAGAGAGTATATAATGTTTCAAATATTAGGCTTGTAAATATATATGTGTACATATATGCATGTGTATAAAAATATATATTTTTTATATCTATTACTCATGTGTGCAGTTCAAATTACAAGTGTATATATACTTTTGAAATATATCAATATAACCATTGCTTGCTTTTATTTTGGTGACCACAAGGATTCTAGGAGATATTTTCACATATTATCTTTAGTTTTTGCGTGTTCTAGGCCTCCACCATTCAAAAAACCACACTAGAACTTTATTTCTAATGGTTAAAAATGTTCTTTTCATTAGCTGAGAAGATATATCCATAACTAATTTTTACACTCTTTTGATCTTGTACAAGTATTTTTAGTTTTGACAGTTCTTTCTTTTCATTGTGTTTATCAAATAAGTATATTTATAGAAAATAATAATTTCCTGCCCCAACTTTTGTTTCACTAGTCTCTCTTTTAAGATTTGTTCTCTAAAACCCCTTATCATCTGAGTAGGCTGGTTTTGCATTGAAATTACTATTCTAAACATAGCTAATCAGAAGTGAGACTGATATTATAATGAAGTCTTAGTAAAGAATTATACAATAGAGTTAATTTTTTCTTCTCTTTACTTAAAATACCCCACCTGCTGCTTCCTCAAATTAAATTGCTTGGGGATAAATAGCACTTAGATTGCTTTATCATCAACAGTTATATATTGCTCTCTTTTCCTTTTGTTAGTGAGATCCCCAATCTGCAGCAGAGTTTCTTCTAATTTCTTCACAAAAGCTGTGATCTTAGACTTTGTCTTAATAAGACAGCTAGTAATATTCTCGAATTCTTGCTGCAGATGTCTTGGTCTTTCCAAATATGAGCAATGAACTTCAACTTGGATATCTGAAGGTTCATAAGAACATACCCTACTTGTTCTTTGGAGTGATTTGTGATCATATTAGCCCTTATTGTCAGATGTTAGTTTTTAGCATCACTATTGGGAACTGCTTTCAAAATTTTTACACGCATCAGAAATGTATGCTGAAATTGCCAAGAATTACTGATTAAGAAGAAATAGAAGTGTGTGTTGATACACAGATTGATTGGCAGAGCAAAACTAAAATATTGCAAAATGCTTGTACTGAAACTTTTATTCCAATATAGTCACAAAACTCAATGACAGGAACCCATGGCCAAAGGAGAACCCCAGACATTTTGATCTTTTTTGCTATTCTCTCATGCAAAGTGCAGAAAAGGATCTCTTGAATTGAGACACAGATATCAACAAAATGTGAGAAAGAATCCATATGTTGAAAAAAGGACAAGATTTGAATCTCATAGGCAGAAGATGCCTATTTAGAGAGTTTTGCAATACATCTGACCATTAAAGGACATGAGGGAACTGATGACTCTGGTAGAGTTGTGGCATTCTGTAACCATTCAGCTCAACATAGGCACTATAAGCACAAACACTTTGTGCTAGAAACAATTTAGAAGAAATATGTCAAGACTTATCAACAGCAAGATGATGTGATGGAATCATCTCGTTAATTTACTTAGGAAGGCAATCTCTGCCACAAATAGATTAAAAGCATTTAGCAACAGTAGCAAAAATCCAATGTACCTGTATTTCTCTAAGTGTTTTTATTGAAGATTCCTGTGTGATGGATGAAAGTTGAAAATTCCATTATCAGTAGGAGGCAAAACTACCATATAGTTTCTATTGTTTGTTTGTTTCTTTTCTTTTTGTATTGAAGGGGGGCAGGGAGGGGTGTCTGGAGATGGAAGCCTCTGGAAGACAAATGCAGAGACATTTCTCAATTGTTTCCTAACTGGTTTAATATTTGATGTGTTGTTTCCCTAAAAAATACAATGTCACCTTTGTCTTCCTCAGGAAGCTTCACACTCATTGCATGGCTAGATAACACTGGATAATGGTCACTCACTGGGAGTAATCTCTAGTCCTGGAACTGTTTTACAAAGTGGACAGAGAGAAGTCATGATAAGTGGTTCCACTGGACAGGTGGTGAAACTGTGCAATGTAATATACTATTTTAGATTTTTTTCCTATCTGAAACGGATTCATTTTAAGGTAAAATCCAGGGCCTAGTTAACATTATATATGAGATGGGGCATTATGGACAGTTGGGGCTCTAATGAACAAGCATTGGTCTCCTGAGAGGCAAGATAAATTCCTCCTAAAGGAAGTTACCTGCAAGTTCTTGAACAGAAAAAGAGCAAATATTTTTCTTTTTGTTGCAGCTCTTCCTTTGCTTCTTTTTCTTAAAGCAGTCAATCTGATAACAATTTGTAAGGTAATGAAGTGGAAAGATATTAGTCAGTTTAGAGCATTCAGATGGTTCTACTATTAATCTAAACCCATAATTATTTCTTACCTGTCCATATACAGCAGCAATTCTAGACAAAACCCTGAAAAAATTCAGACCGTTTGAGTCTAAAGGAAGATCTCTTAACTTTGTACACTGATGAGTACATTTAATTTTTGCCATATTTCTCACTGCACTCAAGCTAGAATCAGCATTCTCAAAGGCTAGTGAACACTCAAGAACTGTCTGAAGTAAAAAAAAAAAAGAAAAAGTGAGTAACTGACCAGTCTGGTGAAGCAGAATACCGATGAAGCAGAATATTCAAAGAAGATAAGAAGATTAATCAGTTAGTATTTCCAATGACTCAATTGTTATGGCTAATGTGATCAGTGATAACAAAGAAAACATTTAGCCAAAAGGGAAATAAATATCTGTGGTCCTTGCAGGAGTCATTTATTGATTGAACTGTATTTGTTAAATGTTTTCAGCATCTAGAACTTGAGTCAAGCTGTGAGTAGTACCAGGTTTGGAGATACAGGGGGATTATGCTGCAATACTGGATCTGTTCTTCTTCACTCTTTGATGAAACTTGTTTTTTAGAAGCTTTGTTTCACTCACTCAATAACATTTTATATTCAGATATCTTTGTAGAAGAGAACATATGTACAACATACAGCCAGTTGTAATAGGCTATTCCACATGGATCTCCAGTACATTAATTCTTATTTAATTCTACAAGGTAAACATTCAAGGTTAAGTAAATTTCACAGAATCACAGAATGGGTAAGGTTAGGTGGGACCACAGTGGGTCATCTAGTCCAAACTCCCTGCTCAAGTAGGGTCATCCCAGAGCACATTGCACAGGATTGCATCCAGATGCATCTCTTAGATTATAGATAATCTGTTGTCTCTATATCAAATTACAAGGAAAATAGGGATGGGGAGGTAATTCTATTTGGTTGCTATGCTACTCTAAAAAATAAGACTGTAGAACAGAAGAACGCAAATAAAGATTTTATAAGGGAGGAATTGCTTTCAGAGTGGTTTTAATACAATTTAAGGTGTTGATAATAGCAAATCCCACTCTGAAACAATGAAAAGGGAAATAATTCGATCTATAAATCATTAAAAATTCTTATATGCAAAAGGAGCAGACCAGATATGATTCTGGATGGACTTATTCCTAGAGAGTTAAAAGTGTATACTAAGGTACCCAGAATCACTCCTGTATTTAAATAAGCCATAAATGAAGGTTTTATTAAAATTCACTGCTATCATTAAGATAAAAGGAAAATATTTCAAATGTCAAAACCTTTTAGAGGAATAAATAGAACCAAAAATCTAAATAAAATAGTCTTGCTTGTTTCAAACATAAGAAGTTCAAAGAAATTTGATTAATAGTTTCAGAAACTATAGCATTATACTGAAATTGAGCAGAAAATGTGCAATAAGTAATTTATTCAAGGTTAAAATTTCATCACAGGAGAAGGTCTGAAGATGACCCCTTAAAATTCAAGGAAAAGGAAACTCCCAGTTTTGGAATTCTGAACATCCAAATTTCAATCAAACCCCTGTGTTGCCAAGTAAGAACACAGACTCGCAGTACCATCATGGCTGCTGGAAGGGCTCTCTGTAGATTATCTAGTCCACCTCTTCTGCTAAAGCAGGTTCACCTGGAGCAGGTTGCCCAGGATCACATCCCAATGGGTTTTGACTGTCTCCAGAGAAGGAGACTCCACAACCTCTCTGAGCAGCCTGCTCCAGGGCTCAGCCTCACAGTAAGGAAATTTTTTCCTCCCATTCAGATGGAGCATCCTGTGTCTCAGTTTCTGTCTTTTTCCCCTTATCCTGTTGCTAGCCACCACTGAAAAGAATACTGCCCTATGCAACAAGATGTCACTATCTGGAATACTTAGTGATCATGGGTCATATAAGATTGTGATTTGATTTTGTTGCAGTGTATGAAGCACAAGAAAATGTAAGAAAAACATTTTCTACCATAATCCCTATTAGATGCAACTATCATCCATTTTCTCACATTCCTTTCTGTCCTAGGGATCTACCACATAGCAATTCATCCACCAGGGACTTCTTACAAAGCATGTAGGATTTTTCAGAATAGTGAAGTACAGAGCTTTCTTGAGTGGTGACAGATTTTTTTGGCTAGATACAGAGCACGATAAATCTTATATCTGCCCATTGTTTCTTATTAATTAAACCATTATTTTAGACTGCATAATGGTATTCTATAAATGAGGAAGAAAATTCTTATACAGCAGTATAAATTGTCTAAACTGTTTTTCATTTTCTGAATATGAGCACCACATGCTTAATGCTTTCTTTTAGTAACAGCCTGATAAAGTCTTTTCCTGGTAGAAAAATCTGGCCAGATTTAAAATGGGTAAACTTCAAAGATAATAGACCTGAATTTGTCAAGCATTAACTCTACACTATTTTATTTATTAAAAAGGGGAAGGCATTTCTTTTGTAACTGCATCTTCCTACCTTTTACTCACTGGAAGATATTTGACACTTTATTGTAGCAGCATTTTCAATGTGAAGTTTGGACTTGTACATATGCTAATTTTAAAAAGATGAACTTCTTCTGTTAAAGTGCCTAACATGGAGAATTTTCACAGTGTTCTTGGTGAATAAAGATATCATTAAAATCTGAGCTACTAGGCATTAAACCTGTACTCAAGTGACGTTTGACCTTCAGGACTTTGTATAGTCATAGCTGTATCTGCATGGAGCAGCAGCAGAGCCGCAGGAACCGTGGATTTTTTTCTTTGGTGAGAGTGGAAATCAGAGACTAGAAGTCTAGGCAGTGAGAAACAAAGGGCTTGAATAAGATATGAGAAAAATTCTTGCATATCTGTTGCTGGAAGTGGAAATCTGTATTACATGAGAGCTACAGAGTTGTGGTGTGTAAGAAGAGGACCCAGGGGACTGCTTTGTCATCCAAGCAAAATTAATTGACATAGCACTTTGCATAAAGAGAAAGTTTTGTGGTCACCCTTTTTTTTTTTTTTTTTTTTTTTTTTTTTTTTTTTTGAGTGGAGCATGCTCAGTTTTCTAATCCAGATGTCTGCATATGACATGTAATTGGAAATAAAAGGCATCAAATTAATGTTGTTCTGGGGTTTAAAAGGCAGACGGTCTCATCATACTGATGCATTTGCAAAATATGTCTAAAAGTCTTTAGGACATCATGGCACAACTATAATTTGAGTCTATGGACTGGTTTTCCAAGTAAACAAAAAATTGTTAATCAGCTGAAGGGAAATGATATAG
This sequence comes from Zonotrichia albicollis, assembly GCF_047830755.1. NCBI lineage: Eukaryota > Metazoa > Chordata > Aves > Passeriformes > Passerellidae > Zonotrichia > Zonotrichia albicollis. The sequence continues at coordinate 91,260,666 of NC_133819.1, forward strand.
AGGTTACCTTCATTGCAAAGTTCTGCCATCTCAAGTCTTTCTCTTTCTAGGTAGAGAAGATGAGGAAAAGAACACTACTTTCCTCATGAACTAGCAAAAGAAAAAAAAAAAAGGAGTTAAAAAAAGGAAAAAGAGAAAAAATCCAAAGAGGACAAGGTGACATTTAATAGCAGCCATAGAGTCCCAGTGAGAATATCAAACAGCTCTGCCACACAGGACACGGCATGAAAGTTGTTGATGTTCTGTTCCTTTTACTAAAGATTCTGAGATTGAAAGAATGGAGCTCTGAAATCTTGTACATTTGCCTGATCCACTGGGTATTAACTTCACGAATCAGAGCATAATATCCTTTCCTAGAAAGTTCCTCATGAATGATAGTAAGCTTCTTCATAAATGCCTCATGACAGGATTCTCGCATTCTCTCTATGTCACTGTTTTCACCTGGAAAGGATTAGGGTGCTGACATTCACCAGGTAGTAAGTATCCTGCCTTTTAGCACATGAGAAACCTGTAGGAGGCTTTAGGACTGCCTATGTGTGTAGATAAGGTGTTCTAGATGACCCAGAAACACATAGTGTAACGTGATGGACTGATAGAATCATCAAGGTTGAAAGAGGCCTTTAAGAGCATGAAGTCCAGTCACCCACCATCACTATCACTGTAATTTAAACATATAATCCAGTGTACCATCACTTAAACCATATAATCCAGTGCCAGATCCAGGCACTTCTTAAACACCTCCGAGCATTGTGAGCCCACCACCTCCCTGGGTGGGCTCCTATTCCAATCTTAACCACAACGGAAATATTTTTTCCTAACATCTAATCTGATTCTCCTGTCTCAATTTAGGCCCATTGTCTCTTGTCCTCTCATTACAGTCACAGTATAAGGGATGGGTCCCCACTTCACTACAACTTCCTTACAATGAATTTTAGAGAGCAATGAGGTCCCTCCTGAGCCTCCTCTTCTCAAGACTAAGCAGAGAAGGAATGAAAAGAATAAACAAACTTAAGAAGAAAAAGTAAAAAAAAAAAAAAAATCACAAACAAAACCCAGGAAGAACTGGACATACTTATGATTATTTCACAAAAACACTGAATTGCAGAATCATGGAATATTTCCGATTGGAAGGGACCTCTGAGGCTTGACATTCCAACTCCAGGTGAGTTTTGGCTTTCCTATACTCATTCCAGCATGTACTATCACTACATTTGTCCTCAGCATTTACCTCACTCTCCTTCCACATTCTGTATATTTCCTTTTGGTGTTTGAGTTTATTCAAGGGACCCATGTGCATCCACGTTGGTCTCCTGTCACCTTTGCTTGATATTCTGGTCATGGGGGAAAGCCCTTCTTGAGCTTGAACATGATGAACTTGGTTCCTGAAAAACAATAAGCTCTCCTAGACCCCTTTCCTCCCCTCAGCTGTTCCCTGTGGGACTCTTACAAGCAGATTCCTTAATGGGGCAAAATCTGCTCTAGTAAAATCCAAAGCTGTGATCCTGCTTTCCGCCTTGTTCCCTTTTCTCTGGATCCTGAACTCCATCATCTCTTTATCAGTGGAGCCAAGGCCTTCCCTGACCTTCCCCTGTCCCACAAGGATTTTACTGTTTGTAGGTATCACGTTCAGAAGAGAATCTCCTCTTTTCCAGACACGGATGACCTGTCTCAGGAAGCTGTCATCAACTCTCTTTACAAATTCCCTGGGCTGCTTGTGGCTCACCTTACCAGGAGATATCAGGGTAGTTCAAAGTGTCCCATGAAGAAAAAAACCCATATGAATATGCCCTTCTTCCTGTTGTAAGAAGGGCTTATCTGCTTATTTTTCCTGTTGAAGCAGCCTATAGCAGATAACCATGACAACATCACCCATGTTTGCCTACCCTCTAACCCATAAGCTCTTGACTGGCTCACATCCATCCTAAAGCAGGGCTCCATGTGTGCCTGCTAACTTTTCCGCATGAAGGACAATTCTCTCTCCTTTCTTTCCCAGCCTGCCCTTCCTAAGGGGCCTGTATCCACGCACCGTAGTACTTCAGTCATGGGAGCCTTCCTATCCCATTCCTGTTACCCCACTGTGATTTGAGGCTTCAGCTGCACAAAGATCTCTGGTTCCTCCTGCTTGTTTCCCTCATTGTGTGCATTTGAGTACCAGCTCCTCAGCTAGCACATGCTGATTTCCCTCCTCCCAAAAGTGTGACAGCTTTTCACATAATGATGCTGTCTTGGTACTTGTAAGTGTAGGTATTTGTGTGCACAGGCTTGAGGTGGACCCCCTTTGCATAATTTGACTACTGTCAAAAACTGAGGTTTTACTCTACTAATTTTTCCTCAAAGAATTCAGTCAGCCATCTGACAGACATTTGATAGATATTAATTAAATGTATGAAATAACATATTTGACAAGTGTTTCTAGTTGTTTGTCTCTCCTAGAAGGATCTGGTTCAGAAACTGTCTAAAATACAAGGCAGTTTTGCTGAATATTCATTTAAAGATATCTTAAAATACACGATGCGTAGCATTTTTGTTAGCAGTCAGCATAGACTTCAGGATAAAGAGAACAAGAGGATAAAGAAATGTAACACCTAAGGTAGTAGACTCTTAGATCTAACCCAATGAGTGCATGCATTTCTGAAGGGGAAGTTTGAGCCCACAAACTGTTTTAAATAAGAAAAAACAACAAACCCATACCTGTCTCCTAGCCTGGAGCCCGAACACAGTTTCTTCCCACAAAGGTGTCTGAAAAAGTAGCCAGCTATGGAATCAATAATTTTTGACAGAACTTTGAAAAATCTAATCTGTTGTAGCAGCCTTTTATGAGTCTTTTTCACATTATGGAAGAGTTACAGAACCATAAGTTTACATAACCTAAAAATACTCAGATTCAAATACAGTTTTCCACTGTTCAAATATGCAGCTCTTGCAGTTCATGATGCTATAATATAAACTACTCAATTTACAGACTGAACAAAACTCAGCAAATTGGCTCCTTAGGTTCAGTTCTCCTTCAGTTGTCTCACCCAAGACACTATAAAGAACTGCCTTGTAGGCTTTAACTGTGAATAGCATGCTCTGATCTGCTCCTGCAACTTCGCAATATTTGAACTTTCTGTTTCCCAGGGCACTGCAAAAACCTTTTGCTCCTGTTACTCTTGAAATAAAAAGCAGTGTTCTTTATGAATTTTTAACACAGCACACTTTTCCTGCCAGTGCTTTCAGGCAAGTCACGTCAGTATCTGGACACTTGAATTTGAAGCTCAAAGCCTGACTGCCTCTATTTGTAAACAAGTGTGAACAGCATGAGCACAGTAGTGTCACTTCCCAGTAAATTCAGTGTTAAGAAATTACAAATGTATGTACTATAGAACAGTTTGACAAAGCTGTATTGAAATACATTATTCATAGTAATCTTTTTCAAAACCTGACATTTTTGAAAGTTTTCCATTTTGTGCATCATAAAATTGTAATGTTGGTTTTAAAAATGGTAAAAACATCAACAAAAAAACCCTGCTGAATGTGTTTAGCCTTTTGCTTTCAAAAACTCTTTTCCAAAGTAACAAATTCTGTTGCTTTCCTCTCACCTTAAGCACTGCTCTAATTATTGCAAATGAATTACTGCTGATCTTTATCCACTGTGGCATTCCCAGCCTGCATCCTGTGTATGTGTGCATGTGTGTGGTCAGGGGAAACAATATGTGTCAAGACTGCCTTATAAAATCAGTTCTAAGCCTTTAACCTTCAGCAGAACGCTGAATAATTGAGGGGTCTATGGACACTGACGTTTATGGCAAAGCAGGAAAATAGATGTCTGTTGATGGGCTCTATCCTTGATCGTAGTTCACAGCCCCTTTCAGTGGTGGAGTTAACATTGCCTCCTTGATGTCAGGCACTGCAATGTTGGCTGCCAGATGGTACCAGGCTGACAGTCCCAGGTCTCCTGTGCCATTGGTAGCTGTTTTACTGGTGTGAGCAATGTAATTCAATCACTATCAGTGCTTATTTCTCCCCTCTTCCTCCATGCTAGTCCTTACTGGCTTTTCTCTTCACACCCTTTACTTTTGAAAGATGTTAGCACAAGGGAAAATAAAAGAGAGCATTTGCCAACTTCAATCTTAATAAATTTCAGGTTTTGTTCCACACCCCCTTCATTAGTCTAGCAGTATTTATGAATTTAGTTTGATTTGTAAGAGCTGTCCACCGAATGCAAGGAAAGTTTATGTGCTTGAAAATATCATTGTGACCTAAATGGATTAGTCAGTTTGTTGAGTTTTGCTAACTCATTGAGTTATGTTTTTTTCTGTCAGAAGGCTTTATCACACTTGTGAAATCCTAAGTGGCTGTTACAAATCTTATCTGAAACAACTGTTGCTGATTTCACAGGGTTATGTTTATGTATCTTAAATATTCATCCATGAGTCTTTAATTTTCAAAATATATTTTTTCCTCTAGTGGAAAAATGTCCCACTCTGCACAAATAGCTTTTCCACTCTTTCTTTAAAACATTACAGTAAATTAATATTGATTTCCTTTTTTCTTTATTCTAATAAATAAAAAAAACCTGTTGTGAGTCCATGGATTTGTTCTGTACATGAGGGCAGCTGAAGAAGGATGCACTCCCAGTATCCCAACCTCTGATTTGCACTGTAGCTTCCATAAATGTATTTTTCCAAGGGACAGAGCCTAGCTTTGTAGAAAAATCAACTCTGAAACAGATGTACTAATGTGGGGGGAAAAGTTGTCTTTTTTCCCTGATAAAACTCTGATCACCCCCACAGGGGTAAATGTCTGTGCCACAATACCTTGCTTTGGGATTGCTATAGTGAAGACTTCCAATGGTACTATTCATCCTTTTATAACAGCTACTTCCATTTGATTTTCACTGGAGGCTGACAAATTTTAACTTTAAAATAACATATTTTAAAAAATATTATGTAGAAGACTAATGATCTTTTCAATGTCAGCCGCTGAGAAATCCCATAAAGGATAACTGTTAATTAATACTTTCCATAGCCTAATGATTTTTCTGTCCAAGAGGCAACCTACTTTGTGTGTCCTGAAACTATCTGCTAAGCTTTGCAATTCCTGCTTGTTCAATTTAGTAATTAAAAGAAGTTTTGAGCAAAAAAATTCAAGTCCATGCACAAAGTAAGATCTGTGTCATAGCACATAGCTAACAAAGGTGTGTGTTAAGGAACTGAGATGTCCTCTTCCTCCTCTGTTTTTTGACTTTTTTTTTGTGTGTGTGTGTGCAGAACACACAATTGCTGAGTTTTAAAAACATAAATTGAACAACTTATAATTACATCAGAGACGCAGCCAAAAAAAAAACCAAAACAGTGAACCAGTTGTCATATTTCCCAGTGCTTTAAGACACTGATGTATGTGTAGTTATACAGCTTTCTTTTCACCAAAGATAATTTACAGCTTTTGGCTGCCACTTTCCAGTTCTGTCACTTGAGTTTCTGTCCCTGCTGGCCTGGCTATTCTGAGAGGAGCTGAAGTAGCAGGAAACTCCATCACTGTAGGATGCACATCAATTTTGCACTTCTTTTCTGAGCTGTATGTGTGTTGCTGATGTTTTCTTCACCACAAAACAGATATATCCAAAACCTTACAGAACTGAAGATAGCTACTTAGATGCAAATCTAAAATCTTAGATGTGTCTTATAAATATAAATTTACACTTATAGTTGCACAGGCAACTATAAAATTAAGGTCTTTATTATATCTGTGCAGCTCTGTGTGTAATGTCCCACACCTGTGGTACATAGTATGTCTATCTAAATATCTAGAATATAAATAGCTAAATATAGATATATAAATAAATATTTGTCTGTGTGAATACAGAAGTGAAAAGACCAGATGTATAAAACCTGTGGATTGAGCCCCAGTGCAGTAGAATAGGCAGTCATACTCCAGCAAGCAAGTCTGCCATAAAATCCATTGGAGGAGGCACCATCTTCAAAAAAGGATTCCCAAATGCAGAGTGGGGAGCTGAATAGCTGACAAGCTATGTGGTAGGTACTGAAGACCTGTTGGTTTGACTGCCATGATTAAGTTCAATGGTAAATGACAGAGTTTGGATTCTGTCAGGGAAAGGACATGAAGGGTCCTAGATATCCTGAATCCTTCATGAATACTGGTCAACAAAGGAATATCAGGCACTTTTAAAATGTGGAAAGGTGTTCACTACTTCCCTTTGTGTATCTATTGTGCTCAGTGTGCTAGATATACATTTTCTTCTTCATCCATGTTAAGGGTGGGAACTGAAGGAAAATGGAAATTTTTGTTTTGTACTTGCTATATTTTTCTAGAATGTGAGTTTTGTGTGCACTGTCTTCTGCATGTTTCTTGAAGAAGAGTTTGACATGGGGAAGTGCCAAGGCCTGCGTGAGAAGAGAAAGAAACCCAGGCACAGTACAAGCCAGGGTCTGACTGGATGGAAAGCAGCTTTGCATAAAAGGACCTGGGGCATCCTAGTGAGCACCAAGTTGAACAGGACCTGACAATGTGCCCTTGTGGCAAAAAAAGCCAGATGGTGTGCTGCATTAACAGCAGTATTGCCAGCAGGCTTAAGGGAGGTGATCCTTCTTTTTTATTGTTGCCTCACACTGGTGAGGCAACATCCGGAGGGTTGGGTCCAGTTCTGAGCAGCAAGAATGACCTGGACACTCTGGAGACAGCCCAACAAAGGAACACTGAGATGATGAGGAGACTGGAGCATCTTATGAACAAGGACATGATGAGAGAGCTGGAACTATATAGCCTGGAGAAGAGAAGGTTCCCTGGGGAATTTCATTAATGCATGCAAATACCTGAAGGTAGGGTGCAAAGAGGATGGAGCCAGGCTCTTTTCAGTGGTGCCCACTGACAGGACAAGAGGTAATGGGCACAAATTGTAACACAGCATGTCTTGTATGAACATCAGGAAATACTGGCAATGGTTGCATGGAGAGATTGTGGAACATCCCACCTTGGACACATTCAGTAGCCGTCAGCACCTGCTCTAGAAGCCCTGCCTGAGCAGGAACATTAGACCAGAAAACCTCCAGAGGTCTCTTTTAACCCCAAATATGCTGGGGCTCTGTGACAGGCTTGATGTCAATTTACTGATGATATGAAGCAGAAAAAAAGCCCACAAAAAATGCTGAAATATGTAGATGTGTCCAATAAATGCATAAAATTGCAAACTATTTTAGAATATAAAACCCACATATCACATTTGCCACTGAAAACAATTCAAAGTGATAATTTTGGCATTCATTGTTCACTGTCACCTCATCTATTCTACATAATTTGTTGTCCTTTTTTTTTTATAAATTCATAATAGGCCAGATGTTGAATTGCTTACCACATTTTTATTATGATAGCCCTGCTATCTACAATTTTTCTTTTATTTAATTTTATCTCTGGTATTTGTTAGAATAAACACGAAGATTAAGAAATTAACAAATTATTTAAGGATTTTTATAAAACAAACTGTTTTTATCCATTTTTTTCAGATGATCTCCTCATAAAAATTATTTATTCATCATTCATTCTGCACATTCAGTTATCCATATAGATGTCAATAAAGAATGATGTTACCTGCTCTTTGCAGGATAAACTTAATTTATCTGGTTGACAGATTTGTACCCTTGTATTTTTTCATATTAATTATGATTGGGATTAATCTTCAAATGTGTTGGGGTCCTCAAAACCTCTTAACTTTGCAGAACATGAGTGTATTCTCACATGTGGAGAATTTAAATATTTTTCTCTGGACTTTCAAAACTCCTGCTTGACTTTAAGCAGAAGTCCAAGTCCCAGGTCTCAGTTTTCAACATCTTCAGTGTTGTGACCAGTTTGTCAGAAATTGCATATTAATTAATGAGTGACCTTTCAGAACAGTACAGGGAACAATGCTTGGGTTGAAGCTACTGAGAGGGTGAGGTAAACCTAAAACTCAGTGAGCATAATGAGTAAATTACATTCTTCCTAAAACTGGTCACTTCAGGTCAGACTGTCAGATTAGCAGTGAATTGCTAGGGATGGGTGGAAGTGTCACGGTGGCTGCAATCCATGCTTTATCTTTTCTAGACATAAATGGAGCACAGTGAAGCACAGTGGATGTGAGATCTTGCTTGCAAAAGGCTAGATTAAGGATGTGAAAATAGTTGCAAAATCCCAATTCATAACAGTTTGCCATCCCATTGATGCAATGTATCCTTTAAATAGAGAACTCATCTATGAGAGACATTAGTTCCTCTACTTCTCAGAACTGTATCCTATGAGGATTAAGTAGGGAATGCTATTTGAAGACTTCTGAATGGATAGCACACAGTTCCCATGTGTATTGTCCATTTTTTTATATGAGAAAGAGACATGGCAAGTAGCTGAGGCAAAAGTGTTTGCTGTTACCTATTCATTTAGCATCCAGTTTCTCTTTCTGCTTTTGTCTATTGGGCCATTAGACTGCTAGAACCTTTCCATAATTTGTTAAGCAGGCACAGCAGAATCTGAAATAAATGTAATGTATTTGTGTCAAATCTGAATACATAGTCATGCTCATTTTACATCCTATATTTAATTTTGAATAGCATATAATTTCATTTTTATTGCAGAAAAAGCTTCCACTCCAATTTACAGCCTACATAGATACAAAGACAGTTGCACTTTTCTGATCCTAAAATTGCGGATGAAACTTCTGCAATCAAAAGATCAATTTGAATTCATACTTTACAGTGCCAATGAAAGACACAGATCTGCAGCTGATAGAGTGCTTCCTAACATTGGTGGAAGTTCAAAGTCCTCTACACTACAAAGCCCAAAAGCCTGTATAATTTTTTATATCTTGTCATTTGCAAATTATACTTGTATTCTAATTTGTGTAAATTCTTATTGAGTAATCAGTTTTCATTTTAGAAATTACCATATAGAGGTATGTATATCCACAAATCATTTTATGTGGCAGCAGCGCTATTCAGAAGATTATGTAAACAGTGCCCAGGAGTTTGAAGTAGATTGCAGCAGTCAAAATACAAGTGACACTGCTTGTAATCCTCGTGTTTAAGGTATGTAGGATTTGGAAACTGTTTTAATCTATGACACTCACAGTCTGACTACATTCTAGTACAGAAAATGCCAAATGTGGAGAAGTCACTGCGTCAGTACTGAAATGGCACAGAATCATAAAGGGCTAACTTCCTTTCTTATTGACAAAATAAAAAGTTAAACATTATAATAAGACTTTTTGAGGTGGGTGTTAGATACACTATGGATAGTTGTGAGCAAAACATAAGTTATCATACTGTGACTAGGAAAAGTAGAGGTAGTCTGAAAGTTTTGCACATGCTGGAAGGAGAAACAACCAGGAAAATTAGTCTGAAAAGATAGATTTTCACTTTGTAAAACAGGTTATCATTTGCAGAATTGGATTAGATAACTCCCCCCATGCACTTTCAGTGTTCTTTGTACCTTTTAGTCATTATTGTGTATAATCTGATGTATGAGAGACTTGATTATTTAAGTAAGCCCAGCAATAGGAAGGGTGTGAAGAAAAATGAGAGACACTTCGCTCAAAATTATTGAATCTATTATTTTTTTTTCTTTTTTTTTTTTTTTTTCCCTGGAAAAGATACCTTTGGTGATAAAGATTTTATGTATAATTCAAAGTAAAAATTCGCTGCACAACGCATTTTTTTGCTCAGGACATAATTTTTGTAGGCCATGGACTGTAATTTGTAGCACTTGAAGGCTTCTATAGTGGAACTAAGCCATCCTCACATTTTTCCTCCTTTAGTCCTGTTATCAAAAGGATAAGTATTTCTATTTAAAGATGTTTTTCAGAAAAAGTCACTTCTAAGCAGCTAAGGTTCATTGTCATAGTGACATTTTAAAATGTTATTCATAATTTGCTTTTTTTCATTGCAAGTTACAATAGAGTCATTTATTCTGAGTGAAATATCTGAGAATGTAAATACATTTATAAATTAAAAACATCATATCATCCATGTCTGCTGATAATAAGATCTGCATCAAGCTCTCAGCTTCATTGGACAAGGAGATTTAAAGGATTACATGAGTTAGTGTCATACATCAGCTGATGAATGAAAGCTCCTAAACTCCATATGCTCCAGAGCTCCAACAATTGTTGGATTCACAACTGGCAGAAGAAATATTTTGTTTTCTGGCTCTGAGCTACTGATTTGCGGTATCTTTTGATACAGAAAACAATGGAAGTTGAGAGTGTTAACCTGGAGAACCTTTCAAATATTCCTTTCAGTAAACTGATTCTGTATTTTGAACCCTAAGTCTGCAATTTCTGGAGTCAATCCTATTTAAAAGAACAAACCAGATTATACAGATAAGCAAAAGTTCTAACTCATCCTCCTGCCTCCCAGAAAAGTAAGGGGTGAGAAAAGAGACAAGAGTTAAAAATCCCATAGAAATTTCCTGGCCTGATGAGTCTATAACCATGGCTTTTTCATATAAAACAGCATTTCTGATTCTAGCCTTCTAGAGAACAAATGTTGGATTGACGCTTTTTGGATATTGAGGATCTCTGGACCACAAGATTAGGGAAGGAATAAATAGATCCTTTTACAACTTGGAGGAAAAATAGAACATCAAAGTAACAATGTGACCTTTGTAATCTAACTATATTTGACTTTCCTTCATGTCATCCGACCAGAGTTGTTTCATACCCTGAAGAAAGGAACAAGATCATATTATTTGCATATAAACTGGTGGAGATACGAGTCAAACACTGCTCTCACATTCAAAATCAGATGACATAGATAAATCTACAGTTTCTATCTTGTTGCACTACTGAGATTATACATGAGTAGATAACAACAGAACCTGAATGTAATCCCATTTTGAAGTGGGATTTAGTCTGTGGTTTAACTTTTTAATATCAAATAAAGAAGACATAATTGTCTGTTTGAAACAACTCACAATCACTGCTGCTGAATATGGTACTCTCCTTGTTCCTGATCACTGATATTCAACCAGACCCCAGCAAACTTTAAGAGAAAAATCACTTCCATATGTCTAGGTAGTGTTTCAGATGTGTCAGATTTTTCAAAGAAGAAACAAAAGGGAAGTACATGGGAAGAAAAATGCCAGAGCATTAGCATCCTTAGCAAATGATTCTCTTATGCAAGTTTTGTTCATGTAAGATACAAGTAGTTCTAGATCATTCTATGGAAATAATAGGTATTAAAAAATCTTTAAAATAACTCTCAGTAGTATCTGAAAGACATGACGACAGATCAAGTGGTGGTGTTGGTATATAATTTTTCATTATTGCGTTTGTATAAAAATGTTACTCGTATTAATCATCTTTGAATGTAAACATCGAAAATTGCATTGTAAAATACTCACTTTCTGAAGACAATATCAGTATTCAAACATTAAATGCCATTACTACTTATATGAGGATCATGGCTCTATTATATCTTAGCAGTTACTAAAACAAAATTAGAACTTGCAATCTTGTTACTTCTAAAGCAGGTATGCTCTCCTCATTGCTGTGCATCTTTCAGTTCTCTCAAGCTCATTTTAATCCACCCTGAATGTGTTCTTTAAATAATATGAAGAGCAACAGCTACAATTTAAGTGTTTGCTCTGACATGGGTCTTAAACAGATTTTCAGGCATTAGATTCTATGGGATGTTTAATAATTTTCCTTGCCTAATGTAAATATTTTCTTGTATTTTCAAACAGTTCAGTATATCTTAGTAGGTTTTGTAAATGGAATATTTCTTTCCCTCCTTAGGTTAAGTCAGCTGACTGTTTTCTGCTTACTTTTGAACACAATAGTACTAACTCATAAAATTAATTCCCATTTTGTGGGATTGTCAGAAATGAGGATTGCTCTGACCCCTGTTTGAACTCATCAGCTGAAATGAAGTTGTTCAGTGAGCTGGAGAAGACAAAGCTGAGTTCCAAGAAATTAATCAACTCCATCAGCCTCCACGATAGGCCTGAAAATGGCACACATCAGACTGACCCTGAGCAGCTCTGGATTCCCTCCGTAAATGAAAGTCATCATTCCTGGCAAGGAAGATACTAAATTATAGGCTTTTAAATTTAATTTTCAGTTTACTTGTGTTTTCGATTAGTGTGCCATGTTTCATAAAGATGGTAGTACCTTTAAGTAGTAAATGCCCTTCATCTACCAGCTCGATCCCTGTTGTAATAAAAAGGTAAATTTGAACTAAAAACTGTTAGCAAATGAAACATGTGGTTGGGTTTTTTCCCCTTTTCTCTTTTCTTTCTCAGTGACACCTTAAGCAACAACACCAAATTATTTTCTTCATACCAAAATCAATAACAGGCTTGGAAATAAAAAGTAGCCCCACAGCCTGAGGCCACAGATTTTCATGACAGGCTACTAAAACTATCTTTCAGTAGCCTGAAGGTCTGCCAGCTAATCATTCACTTTCCTTTCACTATTTAGTTGTCGGATATCTCTCCGGGCTAGTAAAACTTAAAGGCTAGGTGACAAATTGTCTGCTAAAGAAACGTTGTCCATTTTTATCTTTGTGGAACTTCAATCTTTAGCACATAGGCTGGAAAGTTCACATTGCTTTGGAAGGAAGACAGAAATTCAAATGCCAACTAATCTTAAATCCTTAAATGCTATCTTATTTTATTACATGCAAAGCATAAAAGCTATTGTCGTATACATTTACAAATTAGTAGTAGTAAAATAATTTTTTTTTCTGGAGAGACAAGATGGATTAAAAAGGGAAAACAAATTTAAGGTTCTTTAGTTCAAGATTCAAAGGTGAGGGAGAATGACAATGAAGATTGAATATCTTAATTAGGTTTCCTCTCCTTTGTACATATGCATGACAATATAACCTATAAATATAACAATAAATATACACATTTTAATATATAAATTATATATAACACATATTATATATGAAATTCTAGAAATAAATAATATAATATAATTATAGGTAACTATAGGAATTCCCAGCATCCATTGTAAAGGATATCTATCCTACACCAGAGCTGATAGGAAATTGGAATGTCATGAATGCTGTTAACTCTCCTCAAAGTTCTCTTTTGTACAGGTTTTCATTTAAATGTATAAATGTATATATTTATTCTAGATAGTAAAATTCCATTCCTACCTTTTCAAAGGGTCAAACAACTCTAATGATTACCACATAACAAATCTAGTGGCTGCCTAATAATGCCATCAGTAATTTCCCCTTTAACACATTTGGGACATATTTAATAAACTGGTAGATTGACTGGAATCTTTCTAGTATTCCAGACTAACCAAATGTTCCTAGATCTGTGCTTATATAATCTTTGAAGTGCATGGCTTGTGGCAAAATATGCACCTTTGCTTCTTTACCCTTCTCCAACATTTCCAGTGTTTCCCTTTTCCTTTTACACCTCTATTCCCCCCCAGCTATGTCCTGGAAGGGCTTTTGCAGATAAAGCAACCTAAAGCTTTCAGATATATAGGTATAATCTATGCTAAACCTTTACATCATCTTAAACAGATTACATCAATATAAGTCTTCAGATCATCTTAAATACTTCAGACCTATTAATTTGTTCTCTAATAGGCATTTAGCAACAGAGGTGTACAGATAAGGGGTGACTAGGGTGGGGGCAAGACAGTTAAACCTAGTCTGAAGCAGCTGAAGTGCTTTGCCATGGTGGCTATGTGCTAAAATTTAGTGATTAACCTTCCTGGCCCCCACATATCCTGACACAGTGGATAGTGTATGTCAGTTAGCTTAGTTAAAAAGCAGCGAGTCATCTCAAACTTAATTACTGCTTACTGGCTTTTACATCTGAGAATCGAGTTTTGAGGTGTTTCAATTCTCTGTCACTATAATGGAGAAGTAGCTTGAGGAGTCAATTATTTCAAAAGTTTTTCATCCTGAACAGGAAAGTGCAGTCACTTTCCTTGTAGGTGTGTATTGTACACAAAAACACACATAAAGGAAAAAGGTGATTTGTACTCTTTTCCACTGTTCTTTTAAAACAAGCCCAGCCAGAAGCAGCAAACTCCCTGTCACAGTTCCTTTCCATTTCCACACTACCATTCCCCTTAAAAAAATATCTTGCTGCTGGTGAAAATTATCAGACTAAATGTGTGATGACTGGTTTATTATAAAACCGGGAAAGAAGACTATAGATGATCTGAACATCTAAGCACAGCAAATGTGACCAGACTTAAAATATCCTTTAAAGGGACTTTTTTGAGCCTTGAATCCCTTATAATATGAAGAGAAAGTAGAACAGACAAGTGATAAGATTTAAACAGAATGGTAGTAGTTGACATGAAGTTCTTGGAAAAGCTGAAACTCCTAAGTTTTCTTGTTAAGGCAGGAACCAGGCAGCTTCATGACTTTACTCACTAGAGTGTGAACATCCAAACTTACCTCAAGCCTTGCACACTTCACTGTAGGTAGAGTGTAATGGACCATATTCATGTAAATATTTTACCTTCACATGGTATTTTCCATGCCTATTTTCTAAGGCAAAATAGCCATATGTGTTAGGTGACTCCCATGAAAGAGGATAATGGTTCATCATGACCACTACAACACTGCTGACCTTCAGTGCTCAACTGAATGAATGTGCACCCTCCCTGCAAAGTAGAAAGGCTAAAAATCCAAAAGTAATTTCAAATAAAGGTGGCCAGTTTGGGTTGAGCGAATGGATACTATATAATTGAAAGCATTTTTCATGTTTGGGGGAAGGAGCCTGTAAGAGCACTTAAATAAAAACTTTATAAACTTCTTGCTTCAGAGTCTTTGAAGCATAATTACTGAGACATGAGAGAGAAAGTTCTTGTTGCTTGATTTTGCCATGTGTCTGGTATAGAAGTATACTTGGCAATATACAGAGCTGGGATAAGTAAAAAATTATTTTCAGTTAGCTGTCCATTATGTCACTCTGCTAAGATCACCATGGCAGAAAAAATGAACTAATGGTATAAACTGTTGAGCTGTATGAAGTTTTATAAGGAGCAGAGTATGTATGCTAACAGCTGACCATTTCAGTTTATATTAATAAATACTAATTCTTGCACATTAGCTCTTACAAACCTACTCAGTCATATATTCAAAATTCAAATGCAGGCAGTCAGGTGTTTTACACAAATTGTGAATTAATCACAAATGTCTTGATATTTCATATTCCCATCTGTATTTCAACAAAGAGGCCACAATCCAAATGTTCTGAAAAACATTATATTCCCCAAGGTATGCTTTACAACACCTTGGAAATTAGGGTCTATCTACACATGTATTCAAATGTTCAGCTTCAGTCTCTCCTTTGTTTTGATAAATTACATTTCTGTGTTGTGCCCATCTCTCCCTGTGAAGGCATCATTTGTTTTCTTCCCCTTGCTGGTGCTGGGCCTCAGTACAGGCATCCACAATGACACATGCTGGTGGAAACAAGGTAAGAACACTGGTGCAGACCTCTTCTGCTCTGTGTCAGTTATGTCATTATTGGCACTTGATCTAGTGGCACACATTTGTTTAATGAAGCATGGTTGCTTTAACCTTCGAGACTGTCCCTCTCTGAGAAGCATCAGCTCTCACCTAGAAATTGAGTCATGACTTGGTAAAGTGCCAGTTATTATTGTAATAAAAACTGTCCCCCCCACAGCAAAGGCCACAGCAAAGAGTAATTTGGTAATCTACAGCTATTTGTATGTGTTACTCTTCACGTGAAGAGTTAACCCATATTTACTAGAATATACTAAACATTGTTTTATTGCAAAGTGATAAAAAGTCCAGTCTTGAACTTCTGAATTTGTCTTACATTTATTCCTTTCGTGACTTGATTCAATACAGAAATGAGGCCTCAAAGTCTAATAATTATATTCGTTATTTTCGTTTGATACTAAAATATCAGTAGGAACAAGCTTCCTGTCTTAATATTACCTTGAAAATACTAGCCTTAAAAAAGATGTGATTTGCATTAGTTAGCCTGAAAAATCACATATATAACTAGAAGTTGGAACCTCAGTCTCTTGTCATTAAATAAGTACAGAGGAACAGCCCTATGGTTAACAGATACTATAAAGGTTGTTTTATATCTGTGTTAACATCAGAGACTTACTGCAAACATCAAAATCAATAAGGGATTTAATTTAACTGAACAAAGATGTGTTTGAGGCAAATCATTGCTGTATTTCAGGAGTTCTTTTCCTGCTTTTTCTTGAAATTTTGCTAATCAGAAGGTGACTATTATTACTCTTATTGTAAATTTTATTCTCAGTGCTTGATTCCAAAACAGCTGCCTGTGCCCCTGAAAGAGGAATTCAGCTAAGCTTTATTTAATACTTCAGCTGTATATTCTGCCAAGTCACATATCTTCTAGCTTGACTATTAACATAAATCAAAAGATCTTGTGAAAACAACACACTGCACTCTATCTAGGAATTGGTAGTGCTATAGAGAATATGGGCTTGGAAGCAATACAAATGTTCAGATATTTACCTATCTTTCTTTGTAAACAAGATATTATGAACAGAAAGATTACAAATTGTTAAAATGCAAATAAATAGTTAACTACTTCTTTACACACTTTTTTGAGTTGGATACATTTCCTAATGGGGTTTTTAAACAAAGGCTTTGTGACACATTAATACCACTGCTTGTGGTTATGATGAAAGCTTGGTGTTACTAAAACATCAAAGGCAATGATTCAGTGTGAATTTCTCTGATTTGAGCATTGTTGATAACCTTTGTCTAAAACACTAGGCTGGGACACTTGTATTGTTAAACACTTGTGCTGCATTGACCTCTCTCAGGATTGTTTGCAGTTGGATATTTCAACACACCATACCTGCAATTGTATTGACTAGAGTATTTTGCCTGTCAGGATTAAGTTAATGTTGTTATCTTTGGCTGTAATGAGTTTTGAGCCTGCTGATGCCTGCCTGCAAATGCAACTGTAAATTACTTTAGAGTAAGACGTGATGATTTGCTAAGTCTCTTGATAGGTTCTTTAGTCAGATTTAGTGTAAAATATAAGGTGAAAAATTTTTTGTGCTCTGACATTCTGCATTGCAGTTGATGTTTTCAGAACCTTAGCTCTTATATATATATGAGAAATTTCACTAATGTCCTGGAAATTTGAATACTCTTACCTACCAAAGTAGGGGGGGGAAAGAGTAAAAAATAAATAAATGGTCTTGTGATTTCATTTTTTCCATCTTATTTTTTAAATTAATGGGAACTTCCAGGTTTCATGTAAAAATATTTATAACCTTGTAACTGAGCCCAGTTACACAGATTATCCTCAAGCGCTCATGATCCTCAAGTGCTTTCAGCAAGATCTACCAATAATCTCATGCTTCCTTATGTTTCCTCTTCCAAATCATATGGGTGAGACAAGGAAGCAGGCCAGGACAGAGAAGTTGAGTGCGCACATTGTCTGTCCCATGGCTGATATGCCAGGCGGGTTTCCTACCCAGCCACAAATGCAAAACTCCTGTATAAATTCCTATCTGTATAAATATAAATTCCTATAATTTGCATCTCACTTAGTGTGATACCCTTTTTCTACTTTTGACAAGTACAGTATTACCTTGCTTATATTTGTTCAGGAAAAGTCGGTAAAAACTGCTTTTTTGGGCAGGAGCTAACTCAGAGTCCTGGTGCTGAAAAGAGTGGCCCTTTGCCTGTCACACCAAGCATCAAGCTCCTAGTTTCCAATCTGAGCAGCCACAGGAACTTAGCTGCATCTTACTTATTGTCACGCTGAACTTCATGGGAGATGAGGCAAAATGGGTGCTGTAATACAGTGACCAGTGTCATCTCAGAGATCTGAAAGGACATGCTGTCCTCAGCAGGGTGACACATTGGGAAACCCTGGGAGAGGAAAAGGGGGCAATACTCTGTAATCGCCATCCAAAAAAATCCACCTTGAAACTAATTTTGGCAAACATGAAAATATATTTAAATTGAAAGGCAAATTTGACCTGAGAAATTTGGTTGAAAAACAAGTAATGAATGTAGAGATGTGTGGAAAAATGAAAACAACCCTTTAGCTAAGAATGAAAAGCTGAAACATAGAAATTTCATAAAATAAAAATGCAAATTAAAGTGGTTCAAGACAACTGAAAATTTTCATACTTGGTTTTGTTTAGACTTAGAGCTTTGATATCTACAATTACACACTGTAGTTCATACCAAGCTACTAACAGCAAGTGAATGAAAATATTATTGTAAAGGTATTTTGGGTTTTGTTTGGTGAAAATATAGATGCTACCTTTCACATAAAATTGACAGATCATAATTAGTCTTTTTTGTATTAAAAACATTACACTGGGATTGCTTGGACTGGGTCTTAGCTGATGATAACCGTTTGAATTTTGGGGATAGGATGGCAAAGTGGGTTTCCATCAGAGCAGCTGTGGTACCAGTCAGAAGTCCAAACAGAATTCAGCTTTCCCTCTGTTTCCAGTTCTATGGACCACAGCTCTGGGATTCAGCTCATCTGCATGTCAACACATAAGTTATAGATATCTTAGTATGTTAGAGTTTTCTCTAACACAAAAAAGATTGTTTTCTAGGCTTCCCTTATGAGAGGCAACATTTATGGAGGTTACCTTAGTGAGTGTAACTGTAATTGGAGTCTAATGATAAATGCAAAAATCCAAGGGGAGTTTGAGTGAATGCTTGCTATGAGCAAATTGTGCACCAATCTAATTACTTTTTTTGTTGTTGTTTTTTTTTTTGTTTTTTTTTTTTTTTTTTTTTTCTGTAAATCATTGGTTTCAAAAGAGAGAAGTTTAGGAGAATTCTAGGTTTTGCTAAAAAAAAAATAAATAAACTCTCAGGGTGACACAGGGTCCAGGACAGATTCAAAGACCTAACTTAGAGCTTGGCAAATCTGACTTCATATCCTGCCACAGCTGGGGAAGTATGAAGAATTAAAACCATTAGAGTGGCCATCTCCGGCTGATGTGGAAGTCATAAACATGTTCACAAATGTATCAAAAAAATAAAAAGGCAATTATATAATGAGATATTTCATAACAAAAAAAAGAAGAAAAAATATTAAAAATGCATCAGTATTATATATGCTATAGTATTGGACAAAAAGCAGATATTGTATTTATCTCTAGCAATATTCATCCTCCCAAAGTTTGCACTCTATTTAAAAAAAATAGATAAAAAACGAAGGAAGGAAAGAGCTGAATTTCTAAATTTAAACATAAATAAACCGTAAGGTAAGAGAAGGAAACTGTCTCTTACCTGAGTGAGGACCAGCTGACTTATTACACTTTCCCTTGCTGGTGTTTCATAAGCACCATGGATGAGGTGAGGTAATTCACATATTACCAGAAAGGCAGTGGCATATCCTTGAGTTTCAGAGTCATCTGTTGAACCCCAAATACTCATAACTAAGTAGTTCAGGAAAGGCTCTTTGGTTCTATCCTGTCACCTAAAAATATTGAAGTGCCTGATCTGGAATACCATGGAATAGAGCTTGCATGTAACAGAAGTTGCAGCTGCTATTGCCCTAATTCCATCTGGATACTTGAAGGAGGTTCCATCAGGTTTCAGACAAGAAAGGTCCTACAGTGGCTTTGCTGGGGAGAAGAGAGAAAGATGTGCTTAGACTTACATGTTATGACCTAAATTCTTCTTTCTTAAAACATTTTTTAAAACACCTTTCCCTGTCTATAATATATGATAAAATAATTATGCAGCATAAATTAAAAGAATTAAAAAAAAAAAAACTTGCTAAAGGATTTTGAAGATAGATGTAGCACTGTTCAGTGCACATGCAGGTTGCTGTACGTCAATGAAAGAAAATAAAATGAAGCAAATGGATACTTTGGACAGAAAGAATATACAAATCTACTTGTCATTATGAATTTTCACTCCAGCTGGCTGCACATCTTGCAACAAGAGCTGATTGTATCATAGTATTTTTAGAAACAATAAAACCACAGTTCTTCCTCCCTACCTGTAGAGCCAGCTCTTAGTCTCCATCTACTGCTGAACTTGTTTCACTGTTACTCACACCATTGTTAAAGTGCATGCTAAAAATTGTAGATTATTTCTCTTCACTGCACACTACATTGTTTTACCATGGATAATATTTTATTTATAAGGAAAATAAATTGTCAGAGTTAAAAAACACAGTGCATTTTGTTCCAGGCAACACATTGCTTTTATCACACAAATAATTTATTGGTTCTGCTCCCAGACGAGTTCTGTGCTGACCTTTCCAGGTATACTGAATATTGCTGCATAATTCGTCTTGTTGGGAAAATGTATTTATTTTAGCCATTAATACATGCTGTGATAACCTTTGTATTGAGGAGCAAGTTTGCTGTTTTAATTCTGATACATATTTCTACAGAGGGATATACAGAAAACAAAACTTCCTATCTTAAAACCTTTTATTCTGAAGAAGAGAGACAGATTTTGAATCCAAACCTACCATGTAAGCTTTGGTAATGGATTGAAGCAAAACTAGAACAGCCTCATATCCTGATTACAGGCTTGACACAGTCCCACTCTGGTTCAAAAACCATCAAGTTTTTGAACCTGCAAGCCATCAGCCCGAAATGGCAGGCTTATCTTCAGAACAGCTCACTGCATTTTAGTAACACCTAATGAGAGCTTGAATAACTTCAAACATGGTTTCACAGCATCCCTGTCTTATGCAACCAAAATCAGCCACCACATCAGCCCATTCCTACGTGACTATTTGCTTTCAGGTTCTATGGACGAAGGGTCTGAAGGCTGAAAAAATGCCAAAACCACATTTTGCAGTTTATAATGAACAGCACACTTGTCAAATTTAAGTCACAGTAAATATGCCCAAAGACTAAAACCAAGCTAGAGTAGTGAACTCAATCAGTGTAATGAAATATATGTTGAGCAAAATGCACACAAATTTTCATGCAGTAGTCAGGTTTTTATATTGTTAAATATATGGCTAATAACTTATTTTGAAAAAAACAGTTCAAATTTTCTCTTCTGAGTATCCTGAAATTTTTCATGAGAAAAGATTGTTCATTATAATAGGTGCAGAAAACAAATATGCAAGTCTGTAGCTTACACTTCTGGAAGAAATGAATCTCTGAAAATCAACTTACAGAGATTTTCAGAGATTCATTTTGGGTTTTTTATTTCTGAACATCAAGCACCTAATATCTGGTGCTCAATTTTTGTAGTTTTCAAGTCCTTCTACAAGCTGCTCAAAATCTGGTCTCATGCTTGGTATTTCTCCACTCAGACAGTTTTGGTGAACATAGGATTTATTAGTTTGTTGGGATTTTTAAGGAGAGAGAGTAAAAATATTCTCAAAGCAGAAGAATGCTCAGGATTGGAAGGTGAGCAACGACTTGCAAACATTTTCCACTTCAACAGCTGCTCCAGGAGTTTAACATCACTTTGTGGTTTTTTTAATTTCAATACACCTTCTGTTTAGACAGCTGCCTGAATACATGTTTATAGCACACAGAAGAGAAAACCCTCCAAGTAACATGTAGCACTAGTTAAAAGGCAGACCATAAATTGGAATAAGCCTACCTCTACAATTCTCTTCTCTGCTGTAATTAATTTGGACACTTTCTGGCTTTTGCTGCCTGAGATTTGAAATATAAACAATGTTCACACCATATATATACATGTTCAGTTTAGTCAACTTACGATACAAATGGTAGAAAAAAAGAATGAAATCAAATTTTTTCAAAATTATAATTTTTTTGAAATGAAGGAAAAAAAAAAGAAGTATTCCTCCCCAAAAATCCCAACAAAATATGTGAAAATGTTATGAGAAAGATCTTAATGCCAGGATTTCTCCTGTTCTCTCTCTGGCCCATTTATTTAATATTTATTATTTAACAGTAATATTTAATTATTTATGTGAAGTGGAATAGCATCAACAAGAGAGGCTGGGAGGAAAAAAAAAAGAACCAACCTGACTTTGTAGAGCAGTGGTTATTATACTTGCCCATGATGTGGAAGAGGGAAGATGGAGGAGTATATTTCAAAGCAGGGAAAGCAAAACTTGAGCCTGTTGTTTTCCTACCATATTTTTATCAGTACATTAAGCTATTTCATGTAAAAAGCTCTTTTGTAATTTTTTCCTTTCTAAATTTTAATGGGATGGTAGTACAAGTCACTGCTTCAATTTCTTAAAATAAAAATGGCATGGCAATGTTGAGAATGGAAATGATCTCCTTTAACCTGGAACGTCAGTTTAAGTGTTCAATAGGCAGCTGCAGGCATCTTGGCAAGGAGATACAGAGCACTTATTTTAAATATACACATTCTCTATCCAATCAGTGCACAATTTCAGCTGTTTCAAAGGATGTTCGGGAAGATCAGTGGACTACAGGACATGACTTGAGCTTATGTGCAAAAGACAGAGACATCTTTGAATATCTGCATGTTCCTAGAGCAGGTACCTCAGACCTGCAAGAACCAGACGGAATATTTCTGTTATTTCCAGTTTGTCAGTGCATAAACTTTTAGAAAGAAAGATGCTGAAGGGGAGACACCTGTTTTCTCCAGTTTCTTCCCTTGCCTATAGGGATACAGAATTCATACCACAAACTTTCTGGTAGAATAATCTGGCTTGGGGAATTGAGCGACAGAGAAAGAACAAGAAGCTCCCACTCCCAAATGGTGTCAAGTCACCCAGAAAAAGGAACTCTGCAATTTGAAATGTTTATGTTTAGCATACTGTTGCTTAGATTAAGATCATCCAGCCTTAGCAGCTCCAGTCCAGGTCCTTCTTTCTGCTGGAGTTGTGGAAGGGTTGGCAGAAGGAAGCCCAGCTTGCTGAAAAGATACTAGGCTAAAGAAACTGTACAGTCCTTCTGCTTGGCTGCTGGAACAACCACCCCTGTTTCCATAAAGATGCAGTAGAGAGGAAAGGAGGTCTTGCAGGCTAGACTGGGCCTCTGGTGTGCTGTATTAAGAGAGCAGGGACTGGAGCCCAAGCCCTACCCTCTAACAGAGGCATAGCTACCAGCCAGGCTCTGCAAACTTCACCATCTCCATTCATCTCTAGAAATCAGGACATTCAGTACTCTAATAATGATCTCCCATCATCTTCCTAGTGCTTCATACTTGTGACATACCCTGATCTGAATTGATTCATGTTTGAAGTGTGGATGTACATGAATGTCTTCAGTAAGTTTGCTCAGCAATAAGTCCTCTGTTTCCACATGATACTCAGTTAAGAAGTCCCACTATCTCTCAGTTGCATACAGCATTCCCTAAATTTGTTCAAAAATTAGATTTACATATTTTCTTTCTTTAGTTCCAGGATTGTTTGCATGATTCTTTCCATTTCCCTTTCTGCTTCCTGTAAAATTTTACGTGTAATTATTTTTCTCTGAAGACTTTATAAACAAACTTATAAACTTAAATATAGTCTCTTTTCTAATACTTTTGATAATTTTTCTTTTTTTCATTCTGTGTGGTTAATACAATTTTTTTCCAAATCAAATTTCACTGTTACTTTCCAGCTTTTCTTAGTAACTTCATTTTAAATCTTCACTATGAATCATTATAATTCTCAGAGAGCAGACGCTCCTTCCCACCTTCTCAAACTGTTTTCCTGAGTCTTTGTCTTGTTTGAGGTTAGATGGGCTTGAACAGGGTGTATTAAATCTGACGAGTTTAACATAGCATTGCGTTTAGCAAGTTCAGAGCTGCTGCTTTGAATCACCCCTAGAAAACAATAGCCTCTGTCCATTAACTGCAGGTCACTTAGGTCTCTACATTTCAAGAATCTGAATCGTTACCTTAGTGAGGTGTCCAAAGTGAAACAGAGCTTGTGCATCTTGCTGTACTTGACAAATGATTTGAAGTTGGCACACTCACCTGTAGGAACAGGCCCAGTCAAGAAGAGGATATATATTTGTTGGAATTTGACTGCAGAATGAGGACGTGCTCTAATTACAACGTTCACACAGCTGCTGTGCTTCAAAACAATTCCAGGCCCCAGTCCTGGAAAAAGATTTGTTGTGAGGTACTCTTTGGCCTTGAAGAGCTTTATTGACTTCAACGGGCCTAGGAGTATGTATTAGTGCCAAGCACTGCAGCTGAAATAATTAATTAAGATTGAGCTGTCTAAGAGTGGGAAAAGGTACAATATTTCTTTTGATCCAGGGCTACTTTGCTCCACGTGAAGATCTAAAACTTTATAGAGTGTTAATATCATGATATCCTGACCACTATTTTAATGGTCAGCACACTGCACATGCAATGGTAAATGTGCCTCAACACCATGAAAAGGTTAATCCATCACCTAATCAGCTTACAATTCCATTTCTCATTCCCATTTTAAGTATGCATAGAGTGATGGCTTGGACTTGAACACATCTAACTTATGCAAAGTACTTGATTATTTACATAGTATTTCTTTTTTAAAAGAGGGATTATTTTGGATTTCTTGGACTGTAAGAAAGTTTTAGAACCTAAAATACTGCTAAAGAAAACTATCTCTGAACCTTTCTCTAGCCTCCTCTTCACTCAATGTTTTTCTTCATTTTGTAGAATATATTTATTCTAATTTTCCTGCAGCTGTCTTCTCATATGCCATTTATCTCAAGTACTTCCATAGTCACTTGTCAGCCTCCTTGTCTACCATTGTCCTACTCTTGGACCAGCAGTGCTGGAAACACCAGTTGTGTAATAAAATTTCATTCCCTCTTGTGGGAAAAATGAGATAGGAAACAGCGACATGGAGAGATGACTCTGTCAAGTAGGCATAAAATATTACTTTTTTAATATTATAATTTACAAAATATTATTCTTGTTGTTAACAAAATTGAAAACACCACAGATTTGAAATTGGGTTTTTCTAGACTCCACCATGGGGGCTAGGACCATTCTATTTCCAACTTCAAAGTTGGCACTCTGGAATATGTTAGTAACAAGAGTTAAATTCCATGGCCAAGGAATCACTCAGTCTTGCTGATACATCTGTCTTGTTAGTAATAAATCTACAGGAGTCATTAGCAAAATCTGCTCCCAGCTACTTGCCCTGTGGTTAAAGTTCCTTTACTTCTCATAGGCTTGTCCAGAACATGTCTGATCAGGACATGGGCAAGAAAATTTCAAGAGAAACTCAGGATACTTACTTTAAGCCATGTCCTTATAAAACAATGCTGAAGCCATGTCAGCTGGAGTGGTAGAAGAGCATATCCTCTTGCTAGAGAGGGTAGCCTGCCAGGCTGCGTGCTGAACTGCTTTGTTCTTTAATCTCAATCTCTACATGCTTGGGGAAAGTAAAAATTGTGCTTCCATCAAGTTAGGCAAGTATTGAGCTCTATCATTGTTCTTAACCCCAATGCTTGCAAACTGAGGTAAGAAGAAACAATAACAGATTGATATAGAAAAACATACAAGAAAGAGGAGTGATGGGGTGATATAAAACAATAGCAATTTCAGATTTTTTTTCAGCTTTTCAGAGCTCCAGCTTTTTGACCACCTTTTTTTTTTTCTCTGTTCTTGTCTTTGTTTGATTATGAGGCACTCTACAAATGGTATTCAAACAGATTTTTCTGTGTAACATCTAAATCTTCTCGGCATTCAATCAGAATGAAAAATATTACTGAATAATAACTTTATTAAGATGAATTTTTCAGCTTACTGTATACGCTATTCCTATTACAGCATCTGGAAAGAAGAGATCTGCCAGGTATTTTAGAAAGTGTAAATTACAGTTGACAAGGATAATTGATACTCCTGGGCTGACTTTTCTCTGTGGTCAACTGGGAGTTTTGGAGCAACACAATATTTTATGGATCCTTCAGCTAAATTGAAAATCCAAATGTAGAGTGCTGCACTAAGAATCATATGTGGATTTGAGGAAGTTCCTGAAAAAAAAAACCTAAACTCAGAGTCAGTGAACAGGTTCTACTGTCCTATAGCTGCATTATACTGATATGTCTTTATAGACACAGTATTTTTCTTTTAAGTAAGGTACAATATTCACTGTGGCTGACAGTTATGGAATGATATTGCATATATAAAGCACAGCAATGTTTCACATCCCACTTCACCTAGTAGATGGTTGGGCACTGGAAGGAGGTCCCCAGGGAAGTGGTCACAGGAGGAAACCTGGCAAGGTTCAAGAACTGTTTGGACAATGCTCTCAGGCACATGGTGTGCTTCTTGAGATATCCTGTGCAGGACCTGAATTTTGCTGATCTTTATGGGTCCCTTCAGGATATTCTATTATTCTGTGATTCTATGACTTTGCAGAGGAGTGGAAAGCAAAGATTGAAATAGCATTTGTGTATACTTGAAATCTCACCTCACTGAAAGTATTTTCCTGGAGTGCTTATGAATGCATGAAGATGTCATACATAGGAACTCAAGTGATCTATTTATAAAAATGGTCTTGCAGACTGGTGCCTAGGGCTACCTTTGCATGTTTTAGTAGATGGTCATTGTATATATGACCTGAGGGCAGGATTCAGGTCTTTGGTCATAAATGAAGAAATAAGCTTGAAACCTGCAACCAGCTGCTCAACCTCTCCAAAATCATAGGAGTTAAGTGAGGCAACTGTTTTGTTTTGGCTGAGTTTTAAGGATTGATTTTCACAGGTATCTAACTTCCATCCACTGAGTGGGAAGCTTAAGTACTGTACTCTTACAGTCTTATCTCAGAAACACATATAGAAATCCTCAGGTCTTTTATGCTCCATTTCCCTGCATTGCTCATAAATCTAAGCTTTCATCATATGAAAACTAATGCAATTTTAAATTTCTAATTGTGTCTTTTTTTTTCCTTTTATATTTTTTTCTGTTTTGAAAAATAATATTGGAAAATAAATTCCATTTTAACTAATGGGCCAGGACACCAGCTGAAGAGTTTGCAGGTCTCCTAAAAAGAATCAATTACATTTGCAAGTGGAGTAAAGAATGGGGATGATTGTTTGAGTCTTGAGTTTGTGCAACATTTTTAATACTCACTGAAAATCCTCTTAGCTGTCTTTAAAAAATGGCGCATTTTTAAGACTCTTTGCACCTTGTCTTAATGATTTGGGATAGAAATATTTTAGCACTTATTTTAAGTGCTTGCTTGGTCATAGATGAAGCAGTGAAAACACTTCTTTAAGAAACAAGCCCACTGCATATAAAGAAAGTTGCAAAATTAAAAGGACATGTTCTGCTCCTCCCTCTCTTGGGAGAAATCTGCAGAGACTTTGATCTTAGCCATATTGCCCTATTACTTGACATAACATGAGTATTTTGCAATGCATTTATAAGAATTTATAGAAGGGCCTAAATAATGATTTTTAAGTGCCATTGTCAGTTTTAATGTACATAGAATCATTTAAAAATCGAGTCCAATTAGCTGATGCAGAGATTGCTTCTCTGATATCCAGAACTGTTTCTCTGGATGTTCAAATCAATCAAAAGGCATCCTCAGTGCTGTCTTTCAGTTAGTTTATTTTCATCCTATCCCAACCTTCATCTAGCATTTAGGAAATTTGTGAAGTTATATTAAATTTATCAGTGGTAAGACATAAAATAGACGATAGATCTGCTACTTCAGATGTGTTTTTACATTGTTAAATATGACAATGCAAATAAAATTAACCATAATGAAAAACCACTGAACACTTTATAGGTATGCTATATGAGCAAGACATTTCCCAGAAAAATTGTATTCTTCAGCTGTGTGGGAAAATTATCTCCAGTTTGTTTGGAAGAAGCTTTAGGTCTTAAGAAGATTGTTCTTCCAGAACCGTATAAAAACCATGTCCTCACATAATATAAACACCTTGTAGACATCACAGGTTACCTAGAGCAGGATTGTCAGAATAGCTCATCACTGGCGTATTTTTCCTCTCAGCAACTTCAGAGGCAGCAGGACAAATAGGAAAAAAAAGCAACCAATATTTCAATGGTGTCTGGAAATCCAGGGGCACCAAGGCACTTGGATTACAGTAAAAGAAAATTTTTCACCAAGGAGATTTCAGTGCTTCCCAAAGGTGCTAGAGCATAGACTGGCATTACATGGGAGGAGAGCAATCCAGTATCACTGCAGTACACAGAGAGAAACCATCACAGTGTTACGTTTAGGCATTTGGAGGGGAAAAGTCAATACACCCCATCAATATTTTCCTGGACACCATTTCATGACCCTCTAGACCATGTCTGATGCATTTGAAATGCAAAAAAAATATATTAATTGACTTCTTCACACCTCTGTTACACAAAACACAGTCTCCATGACTTTTACTGAATATACCAAATTGCAAGTTAGAACTGTTCTGGGCCCCTTCTACGCCAGCCTTTGGAATATCAGAAATATAGCCACCTTGAAAACTGTTGAATAAACAATTTTCTCTTCATTTAAATTACTGACTAAACAACTCTGCTTTTCAACAGAATAGAGCCCTGATTTGAATAATTTCAAATTCCATGTTTTGATAAAAGTACTGAAGCTCTTGGAATACTCTATTTCAAACTTTTGAAAATCAAAAATCTCCTTTTGCATTCTGGAGGAGCTGGAAAAATGGTGTTCTCCCCTTTAGTTATTTCCAAGACCCCCCTTTGTCTTCTGTGATAGCTTGAAGAGGATTTGCTATCCAGCTGGAAGATCTTGGTGGCAGGCTAGTTGTTGAAAATGTCCAGGTTCATTAGGTTTATTAATGCTTGGTAATTATCCCTTTTATCAGCCCACCACTACCTAAAAAGCTACAATGGAAACATGTTAGAAATCTATTGCAGAATGATTTCCATTATTAATTTCTTAATAATTATTTTCTATTTCTTAATAATTAATTTCTATTATCAATTTCTTCCCCTCAGGGGAAGAAGTACTTGAATAAATGCTAATAATGTCAATGCCATCACTGTGACATCCTAAGCAAAGACCCATCCCAAAACCCACCACACTTCTAGTGGAGTTTGACATCAACAAAAAGGGTCAAATTTTTGTCCAGTAGAGTGAAAAGGATTTTTGTTTGTTTGTTTGATTTCTTTTTCATTCATTTTAAAGACAGGCTAGAGCTGCAGGAGTCCAGCCAGATGGTCAGAAAGCCTAATGAAAACAACACACCAAGTATGTACCTCCCCTCTTCAACTGTAGCACTGCTCCTGCACTGTCAGAGATGTTAATCCAAATTAGTGTGAGCACCAATTAATTGGGTTCTGGGCTGTGGTGCTTGGCTCATTTCTTTCCTCTGTCATGTCATAAATAGTGCCTGTTCTCTCAGAAAGGAGAACCTGTGTGGGACATGAGCAGTGACTTCAAGCTTTTGTAGAAAGTAAATACAAGAACTGACTAAAGGATTGTAAAATATATATGCACTTGTTAAGTTTAATTTGAGAATAGTTGCCATATCAGGCATAGAAATCTCTTCCTACACTCTGCTTTTTGAACAAATGAAAATTACAATACTGAATTTTTTCAATGAAGAGTAAAAGGAGCAGTCTCCCTGCATATAATGCATTTAAATACCAATTGTCTGCCACTTCTCAGCAACCTAACATTGTTAAATTGCCTTTTAATCACTCTGTTTGATATTTGATATGTAGCAGTAAAATGTTTATACTGCGAATTGTACAGTAAACCTTCAGTTTAGGAGCAAATTAATAGTCTGGAACCGTGAGAATCTGACTGTATCTGAATATTGATGATCTCACTTTCTGAGTCTCTCTGGGATTGGGGGTGTGAGGTGTTGATCATTGCTTCTCACTGATAAGCAAAATATTTCCAGAGCGTGAAGAATTCTGTGGTGTGTGAGAAGGATAAACCATAATCTGCATCAACACACTAACTTCTCCTCTGCCATTTGCATTGAAAATCAGGTAGAAGTTATGCTAAGCTCTCTATTATAGCCTCATGTATGTGAAAGGTCTTCCCCTTCATTTGAATAAGGCCTCTTATGCATGTGAAAAAAAGCACATTTAAAAGGAAGGTTCCTTTAATTAGGGTGGCATTTAGAATTCTTAAATGTTCACTTTTTGTGATGCTAAATTGTGGAGTATTTTCAAATATGTTGTAGTAGTCATTTTCATTAGCCACTTTTATTTTTATTTATTTTTAAAAGGAAATGACATGGACTACAATATGGAGTGAAGGAGTAGATTAATATGACTAGCTAGATTAAGGAAAATTTAAATCAGAGTGTTTGATGAAATGTAGGAAAATGTTTAAATATAGGATTAGACTTACAATATAGAAAGCAGTCAAGGAGATCAAAAGAACTCTGTTCAGAAAGTCCTATTAAAAACAGAAGAAAAAAAATCTATTGAGTGAATTCTTATAACTAAATGATTAAAGTGTTTTTAATATATTACATTCAATCTGACTTAAAAATAAAAATAAACAGTAAAGAATGTGCACAAAGTAGAGATTGTATTAATTTTTGTGCAAAGACCAAGTGACTGGGCCTATGTGACGCTGTCATAAAACACATATATGAGACTATGGAATTTAACTTAAAAGGAGTTCCCTGGAGAATAATTTTAAATCTTCCAGGCAGCTTTATGGAGACAGAAGTTAACTGATTGGCATCTGTATGAATATGGATTTCTTTAAATCCATATTTGATTTTCTACACCTTAAAAAAATCAAATGTAATTTATTAAATACATCTTAAGCAAACCTTTGGAAGAACATGCCTAATCCTCTAGGGAGTCAATAGCAATGCTTCTAACTTTGGTATTGTACAACTACCCAAGATCATAGGAGACACGTCCATAGCTGTCAATGTCTTCTGTATCTCATCAATCTAGGTTTGTTTTGTCTTGTTTTGTTTTTAATTAATGTTAGATTGAGTTCTTGAGTCATTGTTAACACTCAGTGTTGACAGGATCCTGCATGCTTCTTTTATTCCCCAGTGGAAATATCTACAAGAAATGCACAGGGGACAATGTGGATTGAAATTTACTTTTCATATTATACAAAAGTTTTTTCCTATTTTGATAATCTGAGATTTTAGCAGGGTTTCATTATATAGAATAAGTAAATAGTGGACACGTAAAAATTGTACAGCTGCATGTGCAGTGTACATCACCTGTAAAATTCATTTCCCACCCTACTGATCCATTTTTGTTTTAGTGCTTTAAAAAACAAAATAAAAAAGAATATTTAATGTAGTGTACAACCCCTCAATGCTCACATGAACCACAGAATTCTTTCTGGCTTGATTCCCTAGTCCTTCATTTACTCAAATAAAAATCTCTACAGAAGTTATGAGCCTCAATCAACATGCAGAAAAATTTGTATTTCAAAGTCCTGTTTTAATTTGGCATGATTATTCACTAGTCAATGTAGACATCTTTTCCTAGTTTACTTTAAATACAGGTGTATTTGGTACAAATACAAAAACAAAAAAGGTCATTTCATTTAGTCTCCCCTTTCCCATCAGCCCTTCCCAATGACATTTACAGCCATGCTTTCCAGATATCATCTACAGCACAAGTGCTGTTGGTGTGTAGAATGGACTCTTCTCCAGTTTCATATTAGAAGTAGCTCTGCTATCAGGTCAAATAGATGATAAATTATTAATTAGTAAGAAGCAGAGGAGATACATTCATTCCTTCGTTCAATAAACTACAAAATACAAGAGGAAGTACTTCCCCAAATACATACATATTTTAAATATTCTTGATATAAATGGGTAGTTCCAGTTTTCCATTTTAATCAAATGATTTTCAAGCATGATTAATTAATTGTTTCTTCTTGTTATAGCATCACAAAGGCAGGCTCAGTTGATTAGCTTATTAATGCATAGTGACAGTGTTTGAGGGCTCCATTCGGAGTCTGGGATGTCCTGCAATCAGACACATGGACCCTTGTTTCGGTAAAATTTCCAGCTCCTACAGCAGCTTTAGTTCCACAGATTGGAGTGAATTGTGAGAATACTTTGATATAGAGATTCCAGTACAGTACTATACCACACTGTACTACATTCCTTGACACTGTGCCTGCTGGTGAGGCCACACCTTGAGTCCT
This sequence comes from Zonotrichia albicollis, assembly GCF_047830755.1. Taxonomy (NCBI): domain Eukaryota; kingdom Metazoa; phylum Chordata; class Aves; order Passeriformes; family Passerellidae; genus Zonotrichia; species Zonotrichia albicollis. The sequence continues at coordinate 91,292,613 of NC_133819.1, forward strand.
GCATCCAGTTTTGGGCCTCTCAATTTAGTAAGGGTGAGTGAGTGAGTCTAGACGAGGGCAATGAAGCTGGTGAAGTCTAATGAGTAGCAGCTGAAGGAGCTGAGGTTGTGAAGAGGATGTTCAAGGGGGGCACCTTATCATTCTCTACAAGGACCTGAAAGGAGGGTGTAGCCAGGTGAGGGTTGGTCTCTTCTCCCAGGTAACAAGACTGGACGAGAGGAAAAAGTCTTAAGCTGTGCCATGGGAGGTTTAGTTTGGACATCAGAAAGAATTTCTTCAAATGAAGAGTGATTAGAAATGGGTGGACTACTCAGGGAGGTGGTGGAGTCACCATCCTGGAGGTGTTTGAGGGAAGACTGGGCATGGCAATTATTGCCATGGTTTAGTTAATATGGTGATCTCTGGTCATTGGTTAGACTCAGTGATCTCAGAGGTCTTCCCAGCCTAATTGTTTCATTAATTCAGTGATTTGGTAATTTTTGCACCCTTTGGTACCACTGTGAGCACAGCTTGATATTGCAGCTACAATCCATCAGCTGGCAGTTGCTACTCTGTAGCAGAATAGGAAATGTGCTGCCTGCAAAGTAAACAGAAACAGCAGTGTAAGAGGTGGAAAGGAGGAGAAAAAATTTTGGAGGCCAAGATTATTCAGGAGCTCAAGATTAGAAGAAATTAAGGTGAGAAAAATCTGAAAATAGCTTCTCTAAAACATAGTTTGAAATAATGGAAGATATCGCACATCAAAATAGTTAGAGAGCAAAAAATGCCAGCAATGAAGACTGTGCACCTGGCAAGCCTGAAAGAACAGGTGACCACACAAATCTTTGAAGAAGCCACTAGGTTCACAGTTTGCAGTAAATAAACATGATCCATCCACTTCCATTTTACCAGCTGTCTCTTTCTGGTGGAAGCCCAAAGGCTGGCTGGCTTCTGATGCTTCACTACCGACTTCATCAGTTTCTATTGCACATTTGCAGAACTTTTTCATTATGATTTCCATCCTGGCAGTTAGGAAGACTCATGATTCAGGTTTTCATTAATTCCTTCCTGCAGTAAGACGAAGTGTGAAAATGAGAATTGATACTGAATATCTTTGGCATTTAACTACAGTGAGACACATCTGAGCTGAATGCAACATACTATCACTCTATTAACTTCAAACTCTCTTGTCAGTAAGCTCCTAAATTTGCATATTGACAAACATTCTTGAAAAACATGTTTAATCAATCCTGCACAGGAGAGAAGTCTTGTTATTGTGATGTGCAGTAAGTACTTTAATGAAAGCAGAGATAGTAATTTGTAGAACTAGAAACTGGAAAGAAGCTGCTGGGTGTCCAGGCCTAGGACAGAATATCTTCATACTGACATTAATGTTTTAACATAAAAGAGAAAATGAAATGATAAAAAAAGCCATTTGGAATGTGATCTAAAAAGAATCAGATGATCTCAGAGATAGAAAAATCAGAAATGGGATAGCAATTTAAATTTGAACTATTGATTTTTTTATGTACAAATATAATCTTTTGATGTATCTGACAAGCTATTGCTGGATACAATATATTATACCAATTCTCCATTTTGAAGATGAATTACACCAATAAAATACAGAAGACTGCTACAGTAATTGGGAGAATGGAAAGCACAACTGATGAAGAGTTAAAGAAATGGGGCTTCTTGCCTTGACAAAATAAGGGGTAAGAGGATATAAAATGGACTGCTGCTATCCATAGGTGCAGCAGAAGAATGGAAGAGCAGAAGACAGACTACCAAAGAGACAAAGAGTGATTAATTACATAAGTCTAAATAAAATTGTGGTCAAAGAACTGCAGGGCCATGAACAAGATTAGGAAATAGTAGGAAGTATTTTAATTACCATAAAGTAACCAGTGCAGCAGAAATGAGCTGGATGTCCTAAAAATAATTTCCTCTCTCCTTCCTTTACTAAAAATAATAACTTTTCAGTGAAAACCAGGATTTAGTGTAGCTACTTTCCTAGATTAATTTACACATTCTAGCCTTTATCACAAAACTCTGTGATTCTGTGGGTTTATGTACATAAACTTAATGGCAGAGGCCACATGACTTTCATGTGGATCTCACAGTCTGCAAGGATCTCTTTGATTACTTTCATTTCACAGTGTGTTAATATTGCTGACATGTCAAATTACTCCGGACTAGAAAGGATGCGTTGAATTCACACCTGTAGCATATTACAAAAGAAGGTTTCCATGTAAATGCATCCGGAAATGATGAGGAATCTAACTGTAGGCTGTGCACGTGAAGGTAACTACCTCCTGGGAAAGACCTCCTATCAAAGCAAAAGGATTCCACTGAGGAAATTGCTGGTATTCCTGGCATGTTAAGATCTTACGATAAACTTTGCCTTTCCTTTACAGATAGGTCTTAGGTATGAAAGTTCAGTCCTGCTGTTCAACAAGTAAAGCTTAAAAATTTATAGCCTGGTTCACTTTTCTATCAGAGCAGTATGAAACAGGGGTCACAAAATGGTATAGCCCTTTTAATTCAAACAGTAGATATGGTATGCAGCTAATGAGCTTTCAGAATTGGACAAAAACTTACACTGAATCTTAAATCTATGAAGATGATTCATAGAAGTTGGTCAAAATCTTTTACATTGTCCCACTGTAAAAGTCTAAGGGTTATTCTACAAGGTTAGTGGTTGACAGATGCAAAATTAATGAAAAATTGAATTTAGCACAGCTCACAGCAATTTCAGGATCCTTATTTTGAATGATACCTCTGAGGTGTAATAATAAGATATGGAAAACTTTCTTCCCTATCTGCCACACTTAGCCCAGCAGGGTGGAGCATGCAGGTAAGAAAGAAATTCTTCAAAGGAAACATTGGCTCTCAGGAGGTGTGTATATGTTAGCTGAGTTCATGTACAAAATCTGAACTCTACCTGCCTATAAAGTAAACAAAAACATATTAATTTTAAACAAAACTACATTTATCCATATCCCCCCAAGTGTAAATATGTGTGAAAACATGTCTAAAAATAGAGTTCAAAGACAAATGCCTTTCCTATGGGGATCAATGAGAGAGAATTTCTTTTCATCTCAGTAAAACCTCAATTCAAAAGGAAGGCTGAAGCCTTTGGGGAAATACCTAAAAACAATGTTAAGATATTTCAAAAACTGTTTTAAACAGTTTTGAGACAAGCTCACCTGAGCTTAAATTTCTGAGGCATGACAGACCTTGTTAAGTAATTTAAAAAACAAAAGCAAAAGTAGCAATACAAACCCAGTAAAACTCTCAGATGTCTGTTTCCTTTCTATGTCTAAAAGCAAATATATTCCTTCAGCATTGTTCCACTAAAAAAAAAATGTTCTAATAGGGAATAAACCCCACTGTTCAAGGTACTGCCTGAAGCTCCCATGAAAACCTTTTCCATACCTTTTGCACTCTTGGAAAAGTCCCTCCATTAAGTTAAATTTCCTCCTCTGCCTCTAGACAAAAAACTGCAAGTAATGAAATGAACATAGTCATTGTACCCTGAAATCACAGACATCCTCAGTGCTGGGAGCACTTTAAATCACATGCTTGACTGGTACTAGACCTAAACTTTAATGAGCCAGACCCATACGCAGCCTAGTACCAGGCATGTGTCTGGTATACAGACCATTTATTCAATATTCTAGGAAACACATTAATAGAGGCAGACTTGCCATTGTTAAGTATGAGCTATGGCAAATGTTGCCTATGGACCCACCCTTCAACAACTCCAAAAAACATAATTTCATGAGAGAAATTTTTGTCACAACTAAGTTCCTTCCCTTCTATGTATATTTTCTGGACACTCCCAAATGATTTTGCCTTGTACACCATTACAAGGTCCTTAGCATTTTGCTGAAACCAAAGATCAGTTTCTTTAACCCATTATATCACTCATTTGTAATGCAAATTGGGTGTTTTATATTTCTACAGTAGACGTTGTGATCTGCCATCACTGTCTGAATTTCTGTTATACCAGGCACTGAGTAAACTGGGAAAAAGGTGTGATCCCTCTTTCAAACTGCTTCCAGGCTAAGTAACTCTAAAAACCAATGAGAGTTTTTTGACGTATGCAAGATCTGTCTCATTATTTTCCAGCTTATTTCTGTTTATTTGTTCATCTCTAACAATACTTTATCATCCTCTCTCACATACTAGTTTTCTGACAAACAGATTAATAAATACTTAGGTTAATATGCCAGAAGAATTTATAATGTGTAGCACTGGGCTCCATGTGAGATATATCAGACTTGAGAATTATTGCAATGTAATTAAGATTGAAAACCTAGCTCCCTCTGGCTTGATATTCTCCAGAAGAAGGAGATGAAAGGCTTGTCTGTATATGTGTGGGTTTGTGGAAGAAAGTCGAGTTTCCAGGTACTTACTTCTCTTCCAAAGTAAAGGTAATCCATGCAGAAAAGCCTGAATGCCTTTTTCTCCTACACAAATTTAATGTTTTCAGCTCTTGCTGATTAGATGGTGCACTTGCTCGCATTCTCTCTTTTAAAATCCATGAGTAAATGTCATAAAATTCATATAAGCTTTTACTGAATTACTTTTTAAAGGGAAATGTACCGGGGTAAAAACCAAGATTTCACACTAAAATTATCTAAGGTGAAAAAGAAGGAAATCTGTATTATCCTAAAATGTCTTTGATTAAAATGTAGACTTATTTTCTTTTGAAGAGAAGAGGAATTTGATTTTGATTTTTAAGCCTCCTGAAGTGTCCATGTGTGCATCTCAACTGTAAGATATGAAAATGAAATGCAGGACAGAAGATCTAAAACAGAAAATAATTTTAGAGCAAGATGATAATATTTCAACAAGATGTATATACCATCAATTTTAAAGTGAATACCTAATTTTCTATAAAAATAATTCATTGTAGATTTGCAAAACCTCAACGCGTAAAATGGCTGAAGTTTATATAATGATTTAAACTATTCAGTGTTTGATATAAGCACAGACAATTTTTTCCTCTACAGATAATATGCTGGAAGTGTAAAGAAGAAAGTTGCCAGGAATTGCCATAATGTGCATGGTTGATTTTAAGTATATTGGAGGAATTAAATATATGTATATATGGAAAGGAAGTGAAAAAGTAAAGGAATGATCCTGTAAAGAGGATAACAGATGGCTCCATTTGATCAGAAAGAAGGGTATGATTTCCTTGCCTCCACTTTTTGATAATTTCTAAGAATTATTTTCTTAGTTCATTTAGCTTGTGGATGTTAAATGTCTGATTTATACATCACTTTCTGAAGGTTTGACTTAAATAAAAGGTAAGACAAGACATCTGCTCACTATCTTTCATATTTATAAATATCTAGACATAATATAGAATGAAGTTACTAAATTAGAAGAAAAGAAAATATGTGATAAGAAGGCAATGCCACTTGTTAAATTTTCTCTTTTCTGTTTTCCTGGGTGATATATCACAGAAAGGTTGTCTGAGCTGTCATTGTGGCATCACTAAGAGGATGTACACAACATCTTCCATTCAAATTACCTTTCAAATCAATCACCCTCATCAGGCTGCTATCTTCATCTGATGGCTGTAGGACAAAAGGCTTATAGGTAGGAAATGTTAGCATTTGAAAGAGCTCTGAGAAAGAAGGTTCCACGGTAAACTTTGATAAATTGTGTTAGGAAAGGGCAGCAAGTAATATGATTGTTGAAACCCTTCATCCAACTGGCTTGCAATTTTTGAAATAAAAGTCTGTTCTATAGTTTCTTTTCTTTTTTTTTCTTCTCTCCAAACTGATCAAAAAATGTGCCCCTAAAAACCTGGAACAAATACTTACTGCGTTTTTGCAGGGTTGTATTATTCAAAAATGCACTAGTGTGGCTACCCTTGTACTGCTTGTAGAACTGTCTTCTGAGTCCTAAATTCCTTGGTTTATCTGTAAGACTGAATTTTCCTACTGATGTGCGAGTGTTTGTGTAAGTGTAGAAAAGTGAGAGGTAAATAGCTGGGGCGGCATGAAGGTTTATGTTATGTTCCAGTCAGATTAAACTATAAATCAGAAGCCTGGGTATTTTAATAACACATTAAATAGTCCTATGCCCTTAGTACTGCATAATTATGTGTTAAACAGCAGCTTCAAGTATTTTCTGTGGTATTCTCATTTTTTATACAGTAGCCTTTTAAATGTGATAAATGATACTCAGCTTCAAATGCATTGTAAATATTGCATGTATATTACCAATATACATTTTAGAATTTTCTAATCTTGCTTTAACACATATGGTATTATCAATTACCTACAGTATTTTAATATAATGTAACATTACTTTAAAATGACATACAATTTATACTGGATGTCACTAGCCCCTAGACTACCTTGGCACATATTTATATATTTCAGCTACAATTTATCACTTTGTGAAATATACTTTGCATAATTGAAAATAATGACACAAAAATCATCTACTCCTATACACTGGTAGTATGATATACAATCCTGATAGCTTAGTGTACTATATGAAGTCAGTCTGCACAGCCATGCCTTTGAAATATGATTTAAAACAGAATTTATAATGTCGCAGAATTACATAAAACTGTGTGAAATTGTGCAGATAATCATTTAAATCTCCCTACATGAAAAGATAATTGCTCCAGAAATTAGCTGTACCTGGGGTTCATTCATTTGGTCATGGCTAGTTTCTTATATAGTGATGATTTGATATTACAGCTAATTAAGATCAGGTCAGAGTTGCTGAAGGTCAGACATTAATGCACAGGATCATTGAAATGATAATTATAAACAGATTAGGAAGCTACGGTCTTTTATAAGGGGTTATTAGATAATTACTGTGAGAGTGTACGGCTTACTGTAATAATGGATTATCGACTACTTACAGCGTTTTAAGGGTGAGAGTATATTACTTCCTCAAGGACTAAGAGGAATAATGTTGTTGGAACTCTGTAAATAAAATTGCTTTTCAATTTTCTTCTACAGAATACGTTCCCTCATTGGAATAAACTGTATCATTTTATCTCAATGAGACTTTAAATAAGAAAGGTCTTTAATTCTTCTTTTTTCCTTTTCAGAGATGAAAGAAGAAAATGAATTTTAAAAATAAATATTTTATTCTATTTTAAGTACATAGCTAGGGCTGCCTGAAGCTTTACAGACAGCAATAGAATGGGAACAGTAAACATTTTACAATGATACATGGAATAGGAAATTATTAACCCAAAACTTACCAACATAACAATTGCACACCTATTGCTATGGCTTTTATTCTAACATACCCTTTCACAAATAAAAGAAGAGCAAAATAAATAACTAAATAATAAAATGCTTATTGTCTAGCTGTAGCACACCTTGATCTACTACTGGTTGAACTCCATTTCATTTGGAGCTCTGCGCATCAGAGCACGACCTATAAATCAGTAAGGGGGAACAGGGCTTGAAAAGAGCTTCTGGAAAGACAGCATCATTTAAATACTGCAGAAGACACTCACAGATTCCAAAAGCAGTCAGTGTAAAAGAAAAGAGAAATCATTTGTGCCACCTGTGGTGACAGTGACTATGCTGTGACCAAAAAAGTAAAACAAGCACGAGGGACACCTGTGTGGTCTCCTTTAAAAAGAAGACTGTTTTTATTGTGCAGTCCCTCTATGCAGAACAAAAGAGATAACCTTCGGAGACACAGTACTTTATTCTCTTGGATGAAAGTTGTCATACATAATAGCAGTGTTGAGTTGAAGATGGGAAAGGTTATATTTAGCTCAATCTTTTCCATGGAGGGAGGAACAAGACAAATGAAAGTGGGTCTTCCTAGGTGGGTCCCACTTCTAGTTGTAGAGAAGACTGGAAAGGCTACAAGGGAGCTGAGTGGCACTGGCAGTGGAGAAAGCAGACCAGGTACACCTGCAGAACCTTGAAAATATTTTGGCACGTACAATTCAATAAAACCAGCTAAAATCAAGAACAGAAAGGGGGCTTTCCTTGCCCACAATTATGAGACAAGATCTCCACCATCTGACTCTTCTCAGATCTTTCGCCATCCATGGCAATAGGAGGCTTGTTATGCCCTACTGTGCCTTAGGATATGCTGCAATATTAGGCGAGTATTTCAGCATTGGAGACAGGGAAGTCCCCTCTCTGGTGTTTGGAAAGAAGCAAACTGGGAGGAGCTTTGAGTCATTGTTTTTTCACCTAGGAGACAAAGGCATTCTAGACCATTCTTGTGGAGGCCAGAATCCAATACTTCTGTCTTAAAAAAGCCTTTGTTGGATTTGAACTGATCTCTGATCTCTACTCTTCTTACACCGTCAAGTTCAGGCATCAAATTGAAAACAAAGCCATTATCTTCCCAGTTTCACTTCTAAAAATATGTAAATATCATTTATTCACAGCAACATTGAACCATAGACTCATTGAAACATCAAGGTTGGAAGGAACCTCCAAGATCCTCTAGTCCAACTGTTAATCTAGCTTCATGCCAGACATACCTAAACCATATTCCCAAGTGCCATGAATTAATTAAATAAATTAAAGGCAATAAAAAAAGGGAAGCATTAATATCCATTTAACATTAGCTTCATTTTGTTATACAGGCCCAAAATTCCCCACTATCACATATGTATATCAAAAATACACCAGATGATTCAATTTTTATTTGCATATGTTGGAGGTCAGCCTGTTCTCTATCTTTTTAGTATAAATCTTGCAGCACTACCACATAAACACAAGAGTTACACAAATCCATTGGGCCATATCCTCACTCTTCCACTGAGACTCTTGGGGCTGCTTGGAGCAATGGATGAAGGAAAAGTTTACAGGTATATGGTACAGGTATAAAAGCTGTGTACAAAAGCTGTACCATGTTCTATGAAATACTTCTCCTGTATTATGGAGACCACACATCATTTTGCTCCCTCATCTCTTCATGTGGGGGAAAATCTGACTCACCTACGCAATTTTAACAGAATAGCTCTTAAAACTGGAGAAGTTCAGGACTGCCTCTGTGAAGATTTGCATGCCAATATGTGAAAGAGGCCCCAAGGATAACACCCTGAACTGCGTTTTTTATGCAGCAGGTTAGTGTTTCTGTCACAGAATAGCTATATTTATTATATTTAATAGTGAACAATGAATACTGATGACCTACTGCCTTTGAATGTTGCTGCAAAATGAATATTTTACACATTTTCTTACTATAAAATATGTCTACTTCTCATCTGAAAGTTATTTTAGGCTTCCACTAAATTTGCGCAATTGCTGAAAGTAGAAATATACTGACTTTTCCCCCCTAGCTACTACTGTTGAAATACTTTTTAACTTATGGACTGTCATTTACCTACTGTACATCAATTGATTAAAGACGCTGAATTGTGATGGACATTCATGGCATATCAGAAAAAAATCCATGCTATTTTTAATTAGATTTTTTTCTTTGTATAATTCTACAGCTAGATTTAAACCACTCCAGTGTAAAATTCTGACTTTTCTTTAAAGGAATGAATCAGAACAAAATAGATATCTGATCTTTATCATGTTGTTTTTTTCAGGCATTATTACAAACATGTTTTAAAACAAAAGCACTTTACCTTAAAGGAGGAATCTAATTATAGTAGATATGTTAGATGAAGCCTTCTGTGTGTGAGTCACAGAAGTTTAATTGAAGAGAGACTTTTGTTTGTTGCTATTCAATCACTGAGTCTACACTTTGTACAATGGTGGTGTTGAAAGAAGATTTACACAATCATAATGTTATACCCTCCCTTTGTTCAGCTTTTGTGGAAGAAAATTACACACATCTCAACAGTTCCCGGAAGATTAAATCTGCAGTTTAAATTTGCTATTTGAACCCTGTATTCAAAACAGCATTCCAGAATTAGTAAGCCATGCTGTGTGGCCTGGGGTTAAACTAAGCAGGAGACAAGGGCAAGGGGAGCCCAGGACCAGTGTTTTCTGGTAGGGTGTGTAAATAATGCTGCTTTGGTATTGCAGTTCTCAGCCCATACAGGGCTCATTCATATGTGTCCATTTTTGACAGTTATGCAGGTCGGAAAAGATTCCTTTCCGTGGGTGAATAGTGGCAGCACTTAGGAACAGTATTACTGCCTGTCAAAGTAGAGAAGAAAATCCTGGATGTTGGGATCTTCCCTGTCGTTCTTGCTTTGCATGAATGATACTACGATGGCCATGGAGAGATAGAAAAACAACTCTTTTAGAAGCCAGGAAAAAAAATAAAGCTGAATATTTACCACAACTTGCAGGCCCTAAAATACCTTTGACCACACATCAGTTTTATCTGTTTACAGTCAGAGAAGGCTGAAGTAAAGTTTTCCTGAGACATGAGCAAAGTGGGGTGAAGGAAGAGGAAGGGAGAAGCAGGCACAGAGGGGCACTTGCAGACAGTGAAATCTTAAAACACCTTCATGAACTGCAGATTACATTGACTGTTTCTTGAAGGTCTCACAAGATCTAATAAAAATCTCAGAAAAACATTACATTTAATGTATACAGGACGGATGCACAGATAACCCTTTATTTTTGCTCTGATATTTATGTCTATCAGTAAGGTCATTATATTATACTATGTCTTTAATAAATACTGGCCACATGTTTTAGATATTTATATCTAGGAACTAATGATATATCTATTTAAACAGAGTTTTTGTTACAATGCTGAAGTATTTTTTCCATCTCAGCAATAGTAAAAACCTTACAAATAATCCTAAATACAGTCTATGCATGAGTTTGTGATTAAGTATGTCTGTGTTAATATATGCATTGTAGAATAATTTTTCTGAGAATAAAATTTTCTGAGAAGGTAGTTCTAAGGTCTAAGATTTCAAGGTCTAAGAAGAAGTAATAGGCAATTTCTCCCTGCCCACAGCTTCACCAGGAAGCACTTCCAAAGCAATGACATCATACACTATTTTTTTTTCCTGTAGGATAATGCAAGTCACAGGTGGGTTTAAGGCTCATGTTGAAAAGGTTAATACTTTCTCCTTGGGACTAAACAGAATACTTGCACCCACTAGCTATGGTACTACAACAAATAATGTTGAAACTTCAAAGCCTTCAATACACATGAGAAAGACCCTCAAGAAATAAAATTTCAAATGAATCTCCTTTTGGAATTTTTCTTTGATTTTTTTTTTTTGGAACTACCTTTGTAGTGTTTGCACAAATATTTCCACTGGGTGGATGCTGAGATTTTTTTTCTATTGTTAAAAATGAAATTCATAAAGCACTGTACTGGAAATTGGAGTATGGATGAATAAATGGAGACTGAGCTAGGACAAGAATAGCTAGAATAGGAGGACAGAAGTGAAAGGGAACAAGAAAGAAGATACATAGAGAGAAATAAAAACCTAGAAATGCAAAATAAAGAGAAAAAAATATATTGGGAAGGCCAGAACAACGTAGTGAAGGCAGTAACATGAACTTGTAAATACTTTTTGGCCATCTAAAATTTTATACTGAATCTTGGGATGCAACCTATCAAACCAAATGTTATCTGTCTTCATACCACCCCCCCCCCATTCTTCTAACCTTTCTCTGACAACAGAAGCCCCATCTCACCACCATGCTGGCATATTGTACCTCTGCTCAAGAGATCACTTGTGTTTCTCCTAATTTTTTTTTTAATTTTTTCTTCTATTTTAGAAATGTTATCTGGTCAAAATAGTTACTGTAGTTTTATTAGCATAAACATAAATTGAACCCATTTTAGAATCTATCAAAAGTATTTCTATTATAAAAAAAGAAGAAAACGGCCTATTATTCAAAAATTATTATTTTTGAGAAATTTGCATTATTCATTATTAAATGATTAAGCATTTCCAGGTTAATGTAAAAATGAAACAATTATTTTAATTTATGTCATTTCAATTGTTTTTTGGAAGTTGGAGGTTTCAGTTTCCAAACTACATGTAGGATAGGAAACTTTTAAAACTAAGAAACTCTCAAAGGATGAAATTTTTTTCTGGTTATCCCATTAGTCAGCAAGTCCAGAAAAACCAAAATATGTAGCCATAGTCCAAAAGGACAGATAGTAATTTCCTGATAAAATCCTGATTGTGCCAAGGCACTGTGAGTTGGAGATCCTATCAGGACCTCTGTTGAAAAAATAAAGAAGGTAGAACAATTTCTATTCAGAGGGAAAGGTCTCCGATGTTTTCCTTCTCTTATCCAATCTCTCTTTTCTGTTGAAAGAAGAAAATGAATTAGGTCCCCTACTTCTTCAATTTTAAGTAGATGATCAAATAAAAGAAACAAGTAACAGCCTTCAGGTTTTTTAGCTTAAGATTTTTTCCTCCTTAGTCTTCTGGCCTATTCTTCAGCAATACTGGGAAATGAAAAACTGGTAAAATTTTGTATTGTTAAGTTTGTGGCAAACAGGTATATGTGCATACTCCAGAAAGTGGTGTAACGATCTTCAGAGTCCAGTCCATGCTTTGGCATTTCTCTGCTCTAAAACTGAAGCACAAGAGATTGAGAAATATTCAAACCTTGGTGTTGTTCGAAGTTTATGTTTAAGCAGGACTTATATTTCTCTTAATGACATTATAAAAAGTGAGGGGAAGGTACAAAAGGACCATTTTGCCCTCATAAAGAAGTTTCATTCTCTCAAATTTTATTGTTTTGCAGGCTGAGACTTTGAGTGGGGAAGACAGAGAGGTACCTCCTCACTACATGGTGGTGGGTAGCTGGGAGGATCACAAGTACAATGAGACCAGGGAGAAATTTTCTGATGTAAGGATGATCCAGAGGAGAGGTGTGTTCAGAGAGTTTATGGATTGCTAGGTTCCTCAAATGCAAATTTCATATCTGGAGGTGATGGATGTACTCCCCACTTCCCTCCCTAGCCAATTCCCAATTATTTTTTTGGTGCAGACATACCTACATCAGCTGCTGTTGTTGCAGCCATTTGCTTCATGATTATGGCATGCTCACCAAGAAGATGGGAGAATTGATTGGAGCTCTGCCCTGAGCTGGGAGTTTCTAAGCTAGGATCTCTACCTAGGGGCCTAATCACTACAGACTTGTGCTGGCAGAATTTTTAATAACTCCTTGTGACTCCATTATAAGTCCTGGAGAAGAAAGGCTTGGTAAAAAAGAGACATAAGGAATTTTAGTGCTGATTTTGAATTTTATTAAAATGCTAAAGCTTTCTCATATATATAGAAATGAAGTTTAATATTTCTAAAGATGATCAGAACTTTTACATTTCTTCTAATTCCATCGGCTTTGCTGCAGAAGATTGCCTTTATAAATTGAATAAACTGATTGAAACAAATATGAGGTGAATGAAAATAAGTGCAGAGAAGCCCAATTTGTGTTTTTTGTTTTAATTATTAGACCTAGAATGACTTTCAGAATGTTTAACTTACTTCTTACCCAGATACATGATTTTTTTAAAAACAATGATTTTTTATGCCTGTTGTAATTTAATGAAGATATTTCTTGTTTGTCTGTTTCTGACTAACCCATGCCTCAGTAGAAAACATAAAAGCATATAAAGACTATAAGTTATTGTGATAAGTTTCACCTTTTTCTCTTCCAAAGGACATAAAGCTGTATTTTTGGGTAACCATCACACAAAAATGCTCAGTTTCCTTGAAACAGAATTCATTTTTGTCAAGTCATTCACTAGTGCATGAGAATTTTTTTTCCTTTATTTAAACCCTTAGAAGAATATGTTATAGTCTCATATCTTGATTTTCAGTAATTACAAAGCTGAGCTCCAAATATGTCTATAAGTAAATTCTATGCCTATCTAGAAATGTATTGGTATTTTGATGAAAATAAGAGATTGATTCACCTTCCTTGGCTTGACTAAGTCAGTGCTCACTGCTCAGTGTAACAAATCTTAAGGTTAACCTCTACAGAAGTCAATCAATACATCTTTATTATTCTGTGTATGTGTGTAAAACATCAAAGACTAACTGACAAGAGACAGCTAACATTTCATTTCTAGGACAAGAACCTGTGAAACCTTACTGTATGGTTAATGGCTGAATCTTAAATAAATTTAATCTCTTCTCGTATTTCAGTGTCTGAAGAGCTCAAAAAGTTGAAGTGCGTACATGAAATGAAATAGAAAAGAATGTGTGTGCAGGAAAAATTAAATACAAAAAAAAAGGGTAAATTTAAGGAACTTTTAAAACTATCTTTCACTATGAGGATCTTCATTATACTAGCTGCTTTCTGTAAACACGTGCTTCTAGGCAACATTTATATTATCCAGGTTGGTTGATTTTCTTATTTGATGAAATATACACTTCAGAAACACGTCTAGTTGGTTCAGAGGAAGAAGTCAGTCTTAAAAGCATACATTCAATTCCCACAGTATATTTTATATATCCTTTCAGTTGAAAGAACAGCTTTCAAAATTCATGAAACGATGCTGAAAAAATTTTCCACTTCAAATGGGAAATAAATGAAAAATCTTGTGTAAAAAAATGTACACCATCTATGTTGATATGGTATGTCCTTAGTACGCTTTCATAAGACAGTTACCCTATAAATAATTTGATTTAATAGGAATGTTATCACATTTTGAAAATGAAAGTGTTTTCTAAAAAATATATTTAAGTATTTACAGAGCAGTAATGTAGTGTTTTCCCTAATTCACTTTTCAAGCTTTGTGTAAACATTAAAAAATAACATTGTTCAACTACTTTTATTATATGAAACTAAAGTGAAAATAATTAATAAAACCCCCTCCATGTTCTGAAAGGTTGAGTATATTGTAAACACAACATCAGCTCTTTTGTTATTACCTGATCCTGCAAAGACTTCTGACATCAACCCTTTAATGTTTGCATTATAAAACATTTAAAATCAAATCTCTCTGAGACTTCAGCAAAATGAAGCACCTGACCTATCCTATATGCAGTGTTTCCACACCTCTCTAAATGGGTGCCATGAAAATATGTTGTGCTTGTATCCCAAATGGTGTGGGAGATACACATGTTAATAAATTTCAAAAAGTCTCAAACTCATGACCCGCATTAGTTTTAGACAAGGGAGGCTCCCTACTTACACAGATCCAAGTGTGGTCCAAACTTCTCATGATCCTCCATACCTGTCGGTAGTGCTTGAGGTGCTTGAGGAAAAAGTGGGGCAAGAATTACCAAAGATGAGGAAAATGGGATTGCTTAAATAAATTTAAAGTCTACTTTAAGCACTAGCTGCCCATTAAGTGAAGAGGCATTTTACTAGAGTTTTCTGTCTAAGCCAGGTCAAACATAAGTTTAAAAGAAATTGTAGTGTGATAACCTTGGCTAACAGCAAAACTCCCATCCATTTGCTCTCTCTCACTTTTGCTTCAGTAAGGTGGGACAGGGGAAAAAAAAGAAGAATGAGAATGAGAAAGAAAGCTCATATGTCAAGGTAAAGAAGGGCTACTGTTTCTCAGTTACTCTCACAGGCCAAACAGACTCAGAGAAAGTGCATGTACCGACAATTAAAATTAATATTTTTGGTAGCAAAATACAAACAGAATCAAAGACAAAAACATTAAAATATCTTCTTTCCTCTTTCCTTTCTCAGAGTCAACTTCACACCTTCAGTCCAGATTTCTTTACCCTCCAGAGACCTGCTCCAAGCTGCACAAAGGGAATGGAGGTTGTAGTTAGCACCTAACCATTTTTCAATTCTGCTCTTTTTTCTTCATGGTTTTCATTGGCACCAGAATGTGCTGTCCACAGGCCACGGTTATTGGCAAGAATATTCAGGGCAGGGTCTTCACAATCTGCAGTCATCTGCCTTTCCAGGATCTTTTGTCCTTTCTTAAATACACTTTCCCAGTCTGGCTGTGGGGCTCAGCTGTGCCCTGTGCTGGGTCTGTTGGAGCCAACTAGAATTGCCTGGAAGCATCTGTGTCCAGCACAGGGCAGTGCCTGACCTCTTGTCACAGAGGGTGCCTTTGCAACAGAGACCCAGATACCCATCCAACCTTGTTTTGGGGCAAATATCACAAACCAGATTCGATTCTGGCAGTTGAAAATTTTGCTAGTGCCAGCAAGGCGTGCCCTGATTCCGAGAGAAGCATGAAGAATTTGGCCATGAAGAATTTTTTTCAGAGTGCCTGTCAGCAGAAGATGAATGCAGCATTCATATTTGTGCAATTGGATCCCTAAAACCTGATCATTAGATGAAAAGAGGCACACAAAATCTACCAGCACTAGTTAAAGTCAGAGGAATGGAAATTGACAAAAAAAATTTGGAAAGGGGCTCAAAGCATGATCTAGGCAACTGTAGGTCTAGAATAATGAGTAAGAAGGGTGACAAAGTTGTACAAGGCCTTGTGGTACTGAATGACAGTGGTAAAATTATAAGAGAAATACTGATAAATGATCAGTAAATTATACAAGGAAACCAAAGCCTAGCTGTACACAGAGTGAGTGACCTGAAATTATTAACATCAAAGAAGAGTCTCAGAATGATTGCTTTAAAGTGTTAGTACTTTGAAACCATCAGTTTAATGTTCAGTTCATCTGACAAATAAATGCCAAAAATGTGAGGGATTATTAGAAACAGAAGAGAAAACACATGAAACCACAGTGTAAATCTAATGATCTCACTTTTAAAAATATTGCATCCAGATCTAGTTCTAGTTCTAGACACCATATCACAAAGTAAAAGGAAACCATCAATGCTTTATGACAGGAAGGATGATTCTGTGAGTGCTGGATGCCTCAGTTTTTTAAGGGAAGACATATAGGGGGAATGGTAGATGAGATGTTTAACCATATATAAGAGATCCATGTACAATACAAGCTGGAATTTTTGTGTATGTTTTATTTATTTATGTTGTTCCCCTGGACTTCTTCATTCCCTTTTTAAAAATGGCTGTTATGTTTCCCTTCCTTTAGTCAGTGACATCTTCACCAGACTGACACAACTTTTCAAGTATGATGGATGGTGAGTTAAACTCTTTTTCTACCTGTTCCCTCAGAGCCCAGCAATATAGCTCATCAGGTCCCATGGACTTGTGCACCTTCAGGTTCCTTAAATGATCTTGAACCTCTTTTTCCTAAAGTATTACAGAAGAAATTTCTGAGGCCCAGTCTTGAGATTTTGGTTCTGCAAGAATGATTTCACAAACCAAATTATTTTGATTTAAAATCTCTAAAGGCATAATAGGCTTAATTTTTCAAATATCTTAATTATTCTTTTTTTTTTTTGCACAAAAATGAATTTAAAAATGAGAAAAGACATGTATTAAACAAGACTTATGATTAGAATTTTAAATGTTAATTTGTTAACAAAAAAAAAAAACAAACACATAAAAATCACAGCTTGTAATGTACATGGCTCTTTTGTTGATGGCTAAACAAAGCCTGTCTACCATTCCCCCTGTATGTCCTCCCTTCAAAAACTGAGGCATCCAGCACTCACAGAATCATCCTTCCCGTCATAAAGCATTGATGGTTTCCTTTTAATGTGTGATATGGTGTCTAGAACTAGAACTAGATCTGGATGTAATATTTTAAAAAGTCAGTCTTACCTCTGTGCTCAGCAAGATCAGAGAGCACATTCTCTGGAAAATTATGCCAAGGCACATGTTAAATAAGGAGATGAGTGGTGGCAGTCAACATGGCTTCGCTAAGGGCATTGTGACTGACAAGTCTGGTGACATTTTATGATGGAATTAGAACAGTGGTGGGCAAGGGAAGAGCAACCAACATGATCTATATGGACTTGTGCAAAGTACTTGACACTGTCTTGGATGAAATTCTTTTTTCTAAACTGGACAGACGTGGATTTGATGGATAGGCCACTCAGTGAATAAAGAATTGTCTGGATTATTGTACTCAAAGGGCTGCAGTCAATGACTCAGTGTCCAAGGGGAGTCCAGTGACAAGTGACTTGTGTCCTCAGGGACTGGAATTGAGACCAGTGCTCATTTTTGTTGGTGACAAGGACAGGGGGATTGAAGGCAATCTTAGCAAGTTTCTGGCAACACCTGGCTGTGTGGTGCAATTGACATGTGGAAGGGAAGGGATGTCATCCAGATCGACCTCAACAGGCTTGAGAGGTGGGTCTGGTGAACCTCATGAAGTTCAAAAAGGCCAAGGGCAAGGTCCTGCACCTGGGTTGGGGCAATCCCAAGCACAAATAGAAGCTGTGCAGAGAATGAATCTACAGCAGCCCTGAGGAGATAGACTTGGGGAGCTGCTGGTAGATGCGCAGCTCAATATGAAACCTGCCCAAAACCATACCCTGGCCTTCATCAAAATAAGCATCGCCAGCAAAGCCAAACCTGGCAAAGGAATATCTTTTCTGCTGCACAAGAAAACTTGGCTACCTGGAGAAAAGCAGAAGTAGGACGAGTAGGACTGTAAGGAAAGCGGGGCCTATGCCCACGCCGCGGGCCATGGCTCCAGCCCCAGCCGCGGCCGCGGTGGCGCTGCAGTCTCGGCGCTGGGCAGTAGAGGGCGCCGCTCGGTTGTGCTGCCGGCCGGGAGCGGGGCCGTGCCGGGCCCGGGGACTCCCGGCCTGCCCGGGCCTGGGGCCATGTTGAGATGGTGCTCCTGGGGCTGGGGCCATGCTGGGATGGTGCCCCCGGGGCTGGGGCCATGCTGGGATGGTGCCCCTGGGGCTGGGGCCATGCTGGGATGGTGCCCCCGGGCTTGGGGCCATGCTGGGATGGTGATCCTGGGGCTGGGGCCATGCTGGGGCCATGCTGGGGCCATGCTGGGATGGTGCTTCCAGGCCTGGGGCCATGCTGGGGTGCTGTCCACAGCCCTGCCATCCACACGGGCTGGTGCTCCCTTCTATGGGACAGGGGCAACTGGTAAAACAGAAGAAACCCCTCTGCCTCCCACATCAATATTGCTTGTGCACCTCCAACTGTGCTTACAATCTGTTATAGCACTTGGGTCAGCATTGGAAAACAACAAACTGGTACTTTGCAACAGAGCTTTTTGAGCATTGCTGCTTTTACATTGTCTTTGAGCAGAAAACAGTGTGTACTCTGTGCTCACTCTTTGCAGGTGTTCGGTATTGTTTCATTGATGTTCATTTTTTTCCCTCCTCACTTGTCTAAAGGACTCACCCTAGCTGAATCCTTTAAGCTTTGTGAACACAGACCTGGTCTGAGAAACTGTTGCAAGGAAGGTGATTCTCCCATGGTCATAGAACATGGCATATGACATGGTAACAGGAACACCAGGCATAAGGGAGGACTTACTGTTAGAATCAGACCTATGGTTACAGTTGCAGCTTGACTGGGTTTAGAAAAGTCTGGAGTTTAGAGCAGAAGCTGAGGAAATCGGCAGTGATTTGGCATTTGTAAAGCTACAGGGTTAAAAAACGATTAAAATACAAGGAAAACTATACTGTTGATGAAAATCTATACAAAATCTGAAAATTATAATGATCCTACAAGAGAAATGCAATCTTTGGGGAAAGAATAGATATTATCTTCTGCCATTGTCATGAATCCCAATCTAAAATATGTGATGTGGCCAGGAGAATGTGTTCAGTTTTGAACATGAATAGTTGTAGTCATGCACAGTAAATGATTTTGTTACACTGGTGAAAAATGCCCCAAAGCAATCTCCCAAATTCCCACATGTGCCCAAATCAGGCTGTTGAAGCATTATGTGATAGTGTCTCTTTATTTGCTATATCTGTCCTGTAGAGACAGCATGCTTGAATTTATTTCTCTCCAAAGATCATGGATTTCTGAAGGGTTTTGTGTGAAAACAAAGACCTATAGAATAAGTAATCCAATAAATGTAAAAAAATGCTGTGTATGTACATATTTGCAAACAGTACTTTTGATTCTCAAGAGGCAGGCTGCACTCCAGAATTGCCTAGATGACATTACTACACTTGGAAATGTTGCTAGAGGTCATGGAATCATATACAAACATCAGTTAGACTAGGCTGAAAGAAGATGTCCAAATGTCTCTACAAATAAACAGGCATGCCTTCCTTGAAGGCTAAGAGGAGCAGAGAATGCTCTTTCAAACAAATGAAGAAGCTGTTCTTAATAATTTATTTGCAATTAAATTCTTTTCCTGAATACCCTTGAAGATTCAGGGTGAATCTAATTGTGACCTTCCAATCCCTGAAGGGAGTCTACAAGAAACATGGAAAGAGACTATTTACAAGAGTATTTACAAGACAGGACAAGGGGGAATGATTTCAAACTGAAAGAGAAGAGGTTTATATTAGATATCAGAAATCAATTCTTTAATGTGAGGGTGATAAGGCACTGGAACATGTTGCCCAGAGATGCTGTGGATGTCTCATCCCTAGAGGTGTTCAAGGCCAGGCTGAATGGGGCTCTAAGCAACCTGGTCTAGTGTAAGGTGTCTCTGCCCATGGAAGGAGGGCTGGAACTAAATGATCATTAGGGTCCCTTCCAGCCTAAGACATTCTGATTCTATGTATTTCTTACAATTCCTTTATATTTAATGTCCTGGCTGGAAACTATGTTCAAATTACACTGATTTGGAGTTGCTACAAGCACATACCATCCTAGGCTGCTGTCAGCCAATTCCTGAAAAAAGAAAAAAAATCTTTGAACACAATCATGCAAGATTCTTTGTTTCTGTGCTAACTATACCTGTGATGACTGACATAAAGAACATGTCTGTCTTGTCCAGAACACTCAATGGACTCAAGATTGCCTCCCTCCCTTAAATTCATCCTGAGAAATTAATGTTTAATGTGAGCAGTTTCTCTGGGGACCAGAGGTAGTGGTGATAATTGAAATATGGTAGACTATCTTTCTGAAAGTTCTGTCTGCTCAGACATGATTATGTTCTTTGAAGGGAAACCAACAAATGACAAAAAAGGCTCATATTGCTGAAGAACTTTTTACCAGTAATCATAACCATTCTATGAAGATCACTATGTTTATTTTTCAGTGAAACACTTTTGGGGGAAAAAAGAAGAAAAATAAAGAATTATTGAGAGAAGAATAAACACAAGAAAGTGCTTATTTGCATATTGGCTACACAGAAATGAAGATCCTGCTGTGGAAGACACAGATTCAAAAGAACCATAGATTACTTGGTGATGGTACGAGAAAACAAGGACTCAAAGGGTAGGGATCTGAATTATCACAGAGCTACTGAGATTTTTTTTGTTGTTCTCTTATGACAAGAGTTATACAAAAGACCACTTCAAGTGCTTGTTCTTCATTAGACACTTCACCCGAAAATTGGAAAACAAGGACAATTATTGCATTAACAGAATTTTAAATTTAAAGCCTAACATGTATAAATTACCATAAAACAGGTGAGTTCCTTACAGTGATATACTAAAAAATACTGAAAAACTTGGTATAAGGTTCACTCTTCCACATAACATTTGTCAGAAAAGCTATGAACTAGGTATGTGGTATGACATACTCATCTGCTGTGCTAGAGAGAATAGATGAGAAAATATCATACCAGTGAAATATTAGATCAAAAATCTGGCCTAAAGATAGGCATTGGTTATTGCCATAGGATATTTAGATTTAAGGCACTTTAAACTCCTGTGTTGCTTCCTCGTGGCCATTTGACATGCACCATGCAATGAAGTTGTACAATGACCCACTCTCTCCTAGAGTCTTCAAACCCCACAACATTTGGTGTCAATCCATTTGACAGTGTAGCACTTGATTGCCTTGATTTGACCACTATGATAATGGTTTCAGAACAGGCCAGAAGCAGCTTCATTTCTGTATGCTGATTTAGGTATTTCTGAGAGAGCACACCACCATTTTATCTGTGTACTAAAGCAAGCTAGCTGAAAAGTGGAATATGTCAGTATTTGAAACAGAGTTTACACACAAATAATCTGAAAGAAAAAACTTTAGCAGATTTTCCTATATTTGGCATCTTCTGAGTTGCTGGTTTGAGGGAAGGTATAATAGAACTCGATTGTTGGTTCTACTAGACCGTTGCTCAAAACAGCAATTCAGAAAATGCCAAATGAATTCTATATGGAAAGAGATGTGTTAAATATTGCTAGGTTATGGATGCCTAAGGCTAGAACATGAGTCCAGATGGCTGAAGTTCAACAGATGCCACAGAACTACAGAACTTGCATAAATATGTGATGTCAAGTGTGGGAAATCAGAGTGAGGTTTTTCTGTGCAAGTATGAAAGCCTGAGTATTAAAAAAAAAAAAAAAAAGTTCTCTGTCTTACATTTTCATTAAAAGAAAAGAAAAAAAAGAAAAGAAGACCGTGTTCTATGTGTCTATCCTATCCATCAGATACTGATGGAATTTTTCTTGCAAGTTCCTGCAAAAAAAAATTCAGAATATCTATTGTAAAATATCAAAGATATGGGCTTTATTTCAGATCTAATAAGTTTATGGAGATTGATATCATAATTAGAAACATACAAAAAAGACTACGTAGTCATATATGTTCAGTTCTCAAAATACAATGCAGCACTGCTGAGACATAAGGTTTGACACAATATTCTCTTCTGTAGAGAATGAATGAAAATCAGCTTGCTTGTACTGTGAGAAAACTTATGCCAAAGATTTGGAGCATTTAGATGTACCAGGTGGCACAGTGTGAAATAAAAAGCTAAATCTCACTTACATTTAGTGCCACCACTTCCCAGAAATAGATGTTGGACATTTGTAATGAGAAACAATGGTCGCATGAAGTGCTGGTGTCCTGAGAGATTGGTGCAGTAGTCATATCAAATCCTCAATGCAGACAAGCACACTGAGCAGGGAAGCAGCCACTGCTTCATCCAAATTCCATGAGGGAAAAATTGCAAGAGGCTCGGAGAGCCCTCGGGCAGAGAGGCAGGGCAGGTGCAGCCAGCTGAGCCGTAGGATGCATCACTTCACTCGGAGAGTTGCCGGACCCTTTGCAGCAGCAGTGCTGATGGTTGAAGGTGCCTCAGAGTGATTGAATGTCGTTGTTCGGGTGAGACTTTGCGCCTTTTTAACCAAACAAAGCACAGTTTCTGACTCTTTTAAAGAAACAATCACCTCTTTTAATGTAGTAGAAACATTATTTGGAGAGCTTATGTTCGAGAGGTTCAGCTGGGATGCCTTCCAAGGAGGAGTTAGATGCTCATTAACTTCAGCATTTAGCACTGCGAGAGTATTCCTAGGCTCCGATTATTGCATGACACACATTGCCCAGTGGAAGTCTCTTTTAGTACTTTCATCAGAGTATTTTTCAGTGTACTAAGTCTATACCTAGAGGAAAATGAGATCACTACCACCTTTTTATCTTTGTGATGTTTTACATTTTATTCCTTATGAAGTTTGTGTATTTGTGTCTCAAGAATCTATTCATTTCCTTTGCTGACAATCTTCTTCAGGAACATCTCCAGCTTCTCTAAAACTTCCTCTGTCCATTTGAGACCCTGCTTTTTTTAATTTTTTTTTTTTTTGGCCAGACACAAAACCAAAATTTTTTGCGTTTTGTGTCTAGTTCCAATTCCAAACTAAATATTCTAAATATTAAGTGGTGAGAGATGATGGAAAAAATTACTATCAAAGGTAATCTGATCAAAAGTAGTTTGTTATACAGGCGGGATATCTGAAAAACAGTTTTCTAAGTCTTCATAAGAAAGAATGAAAATGCAGCCAAATCTCACCTTCCTTCTATAAAGCAGATTTCCTTGGTGATGCTGGATTTGTACTTTAGGCAGTAGCCACTACATTTGGAATCAATGATTACATATCTTGACTTTTGCCATTAGTTATAATAAAACAAACATGCATGAATTTTTATTTTTTTTTTACCGTGAGCGCTTTACAGGACATGAGTTAAGCATATGTGTGGCTCCAGACTGCATGAGCATAATCCAAGCGTAAAACAGCACATTATCTCTGAAGTCTCACATGTCCTTTCTTTAAACTTTCCAGTTCGGTCTGAAAAATCTTGCTGAAAAAGAACTTTCATATACAAATAATTGGAAGAAAGATGAGGATTCTTTTTTCTGACCTTGACATAATTTAAAAATATTTTTAAAAATACAGGAAATTATGAGGGCAGAGCATAACACTGTAGATCATGTGTTTTGGTAAAAATGAAGACCCTTTGATGTTAGTAAAAAAAGAATCACAGTTGTGGAGAAGTAGGCCCTCTAGCTGACAAAAAATAATGTCTGACTAGAACTTTTCCAAATTCAGTTATTTTAGTGAAAGACAAAAAAATTTAAAAAATGAAGCTGTTGTTTGAAAATTAGAAATTATGATTGTTTTTTCTTTATCTTCTTTGTGTGTCTGTCCCCCTGCCCATGAAAGCTGTTTTTCAGTGCTTGCTTTCTTTTTTTTTAGAAGTATAATTGGCTATATATTTGTAAGTCATGGAAGTTTATGTTGCACACATTTGTTCTATGGCTAATTGTTTTTCTTAGATTCTGTAACAATTTTTTTCCCCAAGGCTGAATCCTCCTCCTCACTTTTCTACAGTGTTTTAATATTGACTGAAGCAACTTACTTGAATACTATGTATAAATATGTATGGCAAGTGAAGCAGCTGCTTACAGTGGGACAGCTAAGAAACCTGTATAGAGGAGCCAGCATTTCTTTTTTTTCTTGGTGGAACATTTCTTGTGATTGTGATGCTTCAAGTATCTCTGAATATCTGCAGAATTTAGAATTTTGTGATGTCAAGGCTTCTGACTTCATAGAAGGGAAGCAGACAATTGCTTAAAAAATGTCATAAATGGCAGATGATCTGTAAAAACATGAAAATGCATTAATTTCTTCATAAATGTGTTAGTTAAAACGACTTCCATAAAGCTGTTCTATTCAAAGTGGCAGTTATTAAAAAGACAGAGCCAGACTCATGTATGCAGAGCAAAAACAAGAAAACAGTCACAAGCTGAAGGAAAATACTGATGACATAATATGAGGAATAAAAAATTCACAATGAAGGTAATTAAGCAGTGGAAAGAGATTTTTCTGAATCTGATTTGAAAAGACTATGAGCAACATGATCTAACTCTGAAGTTAATCTTCTTAGATGATCTGCAGAGGCCTCTTCTAACCTTTTCTATGTCATATATATCTATAAGCATACATATATAAATGTATGTGTATATATGTAACTATTCTATTTATACATAATATATATTTTTTGCTGAAAATCCCAATAAGGGAAAGAAAAAATGGCATCTTCTGTCCAGAGGCTTTCAAACTGCTAACTTGAAGAAAATCCTAAGCAAAACAGATATCTATCCAGGAGATCAAGGGCATGAAGAAGCTATTGGGACATTTCAGAACCATATCTAAATTGATGAAGGGAAAAATCCTTTCAATTTTTTTTTTCTCAGTAATTGCTATTTGTTAAGAAACCATATTAAAAAAAAGTATTTATAGAAAAAGAAAACCAGATTTAGAACAAGGTAGGACCTAGAAAGACAGTCTGTTCTACCTCATAGCCAAAGCTCAGTGATCTATCCTTTCCTTTTTTAATATTCAAGTACATCTAGCTGAATTATTCTGGCATGTAAATGCATTTTGTCAATTCAGAAGATTTATAATCTGCAGTTTAATACTCAAAAATAAATTCCCCTTCCTGTTTAATTCATCTTTCCCAAAAAAAAAGCCCAAACAAAAACTTAGAAATGTTTTTGGATTTCATCAAGTTGTAAGCTTGAACTTTAGTCTCAAAATCATGCTTTAAAGTTAAGAAGATCAAAGTTCTGCAATTCATGCCATGAAATGTTTTCTTCACTAGTTTTTAATTGAGGAGAACATTTTGCATCAGTTTGTTGAGAAGTGCTCTGGCTGAATGTCAGGTTTCTGCTACTGGGAGAGCAGCATTACTGCAAGACAGTTTTAAAGCAGGCTTTCTGGCTGGATGAACAGATGATTGCCTGTTCTGCAGTTGCCTTATTGAAACCTACTACTCACACAATCTTACTCCTAGAAGGAATAAAAATACCATAATTCAAAAATATAGAAAAGATTAATTTTCAAGCACTTAAGACTGACTCTTGAACAAAAGGTCCTGTGTAGTCTTACACACATGCCAGTAGTATATAATTCTGCACCTCTTAGAAGAGTAATGCCTCATTACCTGAGTCATACCCTGGGTGAAGACCACCTGAATGATGTTAGATTCAGGCAACACAGAGGTGGAAAGAGGAAAATATTTAGTAATATAAATCACAACTAAGGCCATCTGTCCTGCAATTGTCAAGGCAGTAGACCGCCTCAGGCTCCTCCTGGGCTCTTCATCGCTACCAGCTACCTGAATAGTAACAGCTGCTGCACTTTCTTTCATCTGTGGATAGTGAGGAGGCAGTATTCCAGCTTGTCAGCTGCTAGTGTGCCCACAGTGAGCCATATATTTTTTATCTTTTGAATCAGGCTATTACAGTAACACACTTCACATGGGAATACGTTCCTATATATAGAAAAATTTCCAATGTCTTAACATTTTAATACAGTGGATGCACTTCAACCAGCAACTTTTTTTTCCTTTGATTAAACACTGACTGTTCCTCAGTTATCAAATCAAATTTGAGATCTTAGTTCTTGGTCTTCAAAGCTCTCAAGAGAGTGGATAAATTTAGAAATATAAACGTTATAATAGACTGGAAGGTTGCATGAAGAGAACATCTAATCCATCTTTCCTGCCAGAAGGCATAATCAACAAGGCAAATATCACCTCAGGTATATATTGGTCCAAGCTATTTTTATATATCTCCAAAGGGAGAAGTTTCACAGACTCCCCAGACAATCTGTTCTTATGCTTTGCTAACTTTGATAAAAAAAAAAATCATATTAGTAACCTAAATCTTCTCTGTTGCAATTGAAACCCATTATTTCCTGTTCTATCCAGCTTGAACGTGGAAAACAGATTTTTCTTTTCCTACCTGCAGCAGCCTTTTGCTTACTTGAAGACTCTTGTATCTTCAACCTCCTCTTTAGGTTAAACAACTATAACTCATCAAGACTTTCACAAACCTTCTCATCAATCTCAGTGCTGACTTTCAGACTCTTTTCAGTTAGTTCAAAACAGAACAGAGTGCTGCAAATAAAGCTTTATTTTAGCTTCTGAATAAATGAAATAAAAAGGCTAAAATATTAAAAAAATACAGACAAAGGTAATTGTCTTTATGGCTGTGGTGGTTTGACCAGGAAGAAGTGGGAATTCTGGGATGCTGTGGTCAAACCAATGGATGTTCGAGAGTTTGATACTGGCACCTGGTGTAGCCAGTGGGGTTTGGACACACCTCCGAGAATACACAGGGGTTAAAAAGCAGGGCTCTGGCCCTGGGAGGCTCTCTTGGGGCGTCGTGGAGAAGAAGTCGGATCTCCCTCCGCTGTCCAGCCGCTGCTGCTGGGCGGGGGAGGGGCAGCCACGTGGTAGGCCCGGGGCCTGGACAGAGATGGGAGGTGAGGAGGCCCTCGAGGATGGAAAGGTGGAAGATCCCAGGGAGTCAGCCCTCGGGCAGCCATCCCCCCCCCCAGGAGGGAGAGAGAGAGCCGGCGACACCGAATGTGATAGCAGCCGGCCCAGGAGGAGAAGGGGGGGAAGAGTGCCCGGCCGGAGCGGCAGCGTGTGTGGGAGTGCCGCAGCTCCGGGACAGACAGAGACTGAAAGTTTTAACCCCTTTCTTTCATGATTGGGGCCTTGCAAAAATGCTGATCCTCCTCGAAGCTGAATAAGAAGGGAGATAAGAGATGAGATGAGACAAGGACCTGGCCCGAAGAACGTGGAGATGATTGAATGGGGAGAGATGATTTGGAGTGGCCTTTTGGCTGGACTTTTCTTGTGGCCATGGACTCAGTTTGTTCCTGTGACACAGAGACTGCACTTAGGGGGAAGCAGTGGCTCAGAACCAGGAGGGTTCATCGTGAGGACCCCCCGGCCCCAGGGGGTTGGAAAAATATGGGGGGGACAGATGTCCCAAAGCAGAGACTGTGCCTTTTTGGAGTGAGACAAGGCATCCTTGAAAGACAACCCTAAAAGCAGCTCTGGCCATGCACGGTGGTGAGAGCACTGGGCATGGAAGGAAGATGTCACAAGCGGCAAAAGGACTTTTCCGGGCGGTGCCGAAGTGACAGGGAAGCACACGAGGTTTCAGTGTGTTTCCAGGGGAAGCCTATGGAACAAGAAGGACTCCTCTCCTCTTCATGAACTGAAGTTTGAGTATACTAAAGTGTGGTGCCAGGCTGGGCAGTTGGTGATTTGGGAGAATGTATCGGATTGGGAAAGTCAGGTAGTGGGGAGGAGGAAAGTGGTTTTTTGTAAGGTTTTCAATTTTTTTTTCTTTTCCTTATAGTTTTTCCCTATTTTCCTGTAGTTTAGGTAATAAAGTGTTCTTTATGTTTAAGCTGGAGCCTGTTTTGCTTATTCCTGGTCACATCTCACAGCAGACACCAGGGTGAGGGCATTTTCATGGGGGCACTGGCTCTGTGCCAGGCTCAAACCATGACAATGGCTTAATTCTCATTGAACACTGGTAAGGTAATATTTTCAAAAGGCAGATGAAAATGGGTTTTAAAAGTTGAGATACCACATTATAGGAACATGAAAAAAAACATGTAAGGACATATTAGATTAAATATACTGAAAAACATTACAAAATAATTCCATCTGGCTCTGAAGTGCTTAATGAAAGGGCAAAATAAGAGATGGCACAAATAGGTATCAACCTAAGAATACTAACACTGAAAGGGGAACAAGAATAAAGTATTAGGCATGTGCTTTAGCCATGCTAACTTTCGGGTGGTATGTAAGTATCCATTGAAAATATTAGAGAGAGAATTGTGACAGGAACTGTGAACTGAATCAAGGGATCCAAGTCTCATTTCTGAAACCTGCAAATAGGCCCATCAAATCCATTCACCAGATATTTCTGCACATTCTATTAATAGAGCTAGAATAAAGAGGAATTTAATTATATTCCTAAACACAGCACTGCCAAATTCCTATGGAGAATTATAAAAATGTACGTAAAGGACGTGTCTATCTTGTCCAGAACACACCATGGACTCAAGGTTCCCTCCCTCAAATGTCATCTTGAGAAATTAATGTTTATTATGAGCAGTTTTAGTGGGGACCAAAGGTAATGGTGATAATTTAATTATGGTAGACTATCTTTCTGAAAGTTTTGTCATCTCAGAGAGAGATATTAGTTCTCTGAAGGAAAACTAACAAATGACAAAAAAAACCCCTTCTCTTTAATATGCTCTGTTTTTTATACAAAAAGCTGAATCTATCAGAACTATATTAAACATAGCATCCGTTGGCTTTGGATCATGCATTTGGATCATCTACTACAGAAGATTTTCTATAAGCAAGTAATAATCCCAAATATATACTCTTAATTCTGAATACTGTGGAAATCTTCCAGATGTGAATGGAGCTGTAGCTGAAACAGCAGTGCCTGTTCAAATCTGAACAGTGACTCAAGGCTATGAACTCTTTTATCCCCTGTTGATAATGACACTTCATTGCCACTGTAATAATATTTAATAAATTCACACAAAAGAAAAGGCAATGGAGAAAAGGTAGAGGGGTAAGAGAGAAAACATGGAGAAGCAGGAATTAATAACTCCTTTCAGAAAAGGAGGGGAAGGGAGGAAATAGAGCAAAAGGAAGGTAATAAGCTAGAAAAAGAAGCAAGTGGTAGACGTAGCAGTCTTTAAACAGTCATTTTAAATTGAATTGTACTGAGTATACCAACCACCTCTTTGTTTAGACTCCAAAAGTTAGGGACCTTAGTCCGAAGGAGATCTGTGTGTATTACAATAAATTAAAAAGTAGCCATTGACATGTAGAATAAATCTGTTTCAAAAATACAGCGTTACATTGCAGTGACAGGCCATCTCTGTTATGTAATATTAATTAAAGATTTAATTTTTCTAGAATAAACAGCCATATGGTGGACAAATCCAGTTCATCTGTTAGAGTTTTGGCAGTACTATTGAAAATGCTTGGGAATGATAACTTAGGTCTATTAACAATTTTCTCGCCTTTTGAGATTTTTATCTGAAGAAGTAAGAGCAGGCCAAGAAGAGTTCTGCCTAGATAGTTGTGATTTTTACAGGATGTCCTCCATTTAGGGATCTTTTGACCTGGAGGTGAATGTACTTACTGGTAACAGATCTTGAGGAATTTGTGCCTGCATTTGGTAATCTCACTTGATGTCTCCTCACTTGTCTGAACAGCACTTCCTTATCAATCCTCATTTCACACATAATTGTAAAGTTATGATCCCATGCTTCATCTTCTATCTCTCTGTGGATTCCTTACTTGTAATTTCTTAATTTGGAATAAAAAATACTAATCTTTTAACTCAGTTGTCATAAACAACTTTCTGTACACTTTTATTACCCTTCCTTGTAGCTTTACAGTCTTACTGTATACTTCTGAGATGAGTAGCCTAAAAATATAAAGTGTGTACAAGTTCTTGAGCAGTCTACATAACTTGGACAAAATGTTTTCTTTTCCATTCTACTCATTTTAACTCCTAAAATTTACTTTCTTTTCTAAACACCTTAGTGTATAGGCCTGAGGCTCCAGGATTTTATGCATGGTAACATTTAGTTTGGAGCTCATTGCTGCATATGAACAGTACCACATATGAACAGTGAGTACATTTTCCCATGTACATCACTTTGAACTTGCCCATATTGGTATTGTCTACCACTTTATTTCCCAGTGATTTGGCAGTGTGACAGTGTCCCACAGTGTTGCACCAAAGTATTCCTTCTAGTGGATCCTTAATGCATGTTGCAAAATGGGAGTCCCAGCACCCTAGTTCTATCCTATTCTAGTGTTAAAATCATCAACTTTGTAATTAATTGCTTTCTGTCTTTCTATACATTTATTATTAGTACATGGAAACTCAATTTCATTATAAATCTTTCCTGAAAAAGTTGTTAAAATCTTCCTGAAAAGCCAGTATCAAGTAAGCATTTTCCATTTGGTCATTGCTTCTTTGAATAAACTCCAGAAATATATTTACAGGAGGAAAATTATTTCTTCCTCTTTATGCTCACATTTCTCCAAATACTTATTCAGTCTACTTTTTATTCTATTTTCTACCATTTTCTCCAGCATGGAACTCAGGCTTTCTAGTCTGAACCTCAGTTCAGTCTGAGAACCTTTCTATGAACTAAAACTTTATTTCCCACCATCCGTGCTACCAAGGACATTTTATATTTTAACTGAATCATTTATTGCAGTGCATCTTTTTCATATTTTAGTCCCTTTGAAACTCCTAGGTGAGTACCATCTGGTCCTTGCAATTTGCTACAACTCATGTTATTGATTTGTTCTTCATAAAAATGTAAGAATGACTGCACTATGTCAGACCAAAGGTCTATTCTACATCAGTATCATTCTCGGACAACACCAGATGTTGAGGGAAGATTATAAGAAAGAAAGAAAGGTGTTTGGGTAGTTCCTTTAAATTTTCCCCTGGCCTTGAACCATTTGTCATTCAAAGATAGCTCAACACCAAATTGTCAGTTTATTTTAACATTCTTAATGAATTTTTCTTCTACAAACCTTATAGCTGTGGAAGAAAAGACTGGACTTACTTCTCACATCTGCCAGACCCCATAGCAGAGGTACTGTGTACTGTGCACAAAGAAACAGATCCTTTTGTTTTGTTTCATGGTTTTAACTTCTGGCAAGGAAATTCGCTTCCTTTTCTGCATCTTCATTAAGTTTGCAGATACTCATTAATTTCACAGACTTCCATCTCATCCATCCCATCCATCCTTGATTATCACTTTCCAAGCTGAAGCATTGTATCTTTTCAATTGTTCCTTGCATGGAATTCTTTCCATATACTTTTACAACATTACTGCCTCTGTCTCAGCCTTGTGGTGGGATGTTTTTGTGGTCAGCAAGGAATCTCCAAGCTTCCTCTGATTATAACTTTTCAAATGCACCTTCTACTTTATTTTTAATATACTGTCACATCAGATGATTTCCCTGTTTGAAACTAAATCCCACTTGCCCTTACCCCTGATCTTACCAGCAGATGAATGTGTGGTTACAATCTGTCAGAGTAGGTATTTGATAGAAAAATTTTGAATGGTATCCCAGTCAGTCCTGGGAGTAAGGTAAGCACTAGATGTCTTCTCTTGGATTTGCTAACTAACAGCTCCAAAGAGGGCTTTCAGTATCTCTGGATGAGATACCAGAGTGTCATCTCTCTCATGTCCTAACCCAATATATAGCCAGGCTATATATGATTGAAATCTGCTTTCATTATTGAGTTTTCTGATGCTGCATCCTTTCTCATTTTCTTGTCCCCAGTCACTTTGACCATCATGATGTGAAGAGGAATACAGAAATAATTAATGTAACTCTAGTATTACTCACTTTCTATACAATCATAGGTGCTGAACACTCCTGATTGATATCACCTTATGCCCTTTCTCATTTGACCCTATTTATACTACAATGTCCCAGTATGGTCAAATGATGGAAGGACTGGTACTTTGTAATTATTTTCTTCTTACTTATTTTCCTTACATCATATTTGTAATATGGATCTTAAGTCAATATCTTAATTTAAAAACAGGCATTCTATTTGAATAGTCTTGCTTTTGGGAATCATCTCTTCCTTTGGATCCAGTGAAGTGATTTTGCAGGGCTTTGTTGAACTAGATTGAAAATTAGATTCATTGCAGTCGGGGTAAATGTCATATCATGTAGATATTATGCTTCTGGGAGTACATTTTTCATCTGTCCTTCTCTACCTTTTTAGATGCATTTCCTTGCTCTCTTTGATTTGCCAACTATGAGGGTAGAAAATAGCACTGACAAGGAAATGATTCCTCAGGAAGCAGAATGTGCTGAAAACAGTTACTTGTTCAGGTAGTGCCTCTCATTCTATTTACTGCACTGTTTCTGGGAAAACACAAATCAAAACAGAAAGTTTTTGCCTATCTCTGAAAGATACTAATTCCATTCAATCACTCTTACAGCCAACCTCTAACCTACCTCACTTTAGCAGAAGTCAAGATTTTGTTATCTAAACATTTTATCATGCCAAGGAAGAAGGGAAGGAGAAAATTTAGTCATCAGTCCACACAAAGGTTGGAGATAGTCCATAATAGTCTGCAAGAGCTGTCATGAAAAAAGATGCAAAGCCTATGCCTGCAAATGTAGATAAAAAAAGGCCTGTTTAGTTTTGAATTAGTAAAGTTCTGACTCAGCAACCACCTGAAAACAAGGTATTCATCTTATATGACCTTCCTTTTGAACAATCAAAAGATGAATGGGAAAAAATATTGAGAACAGAAATTAGCTGGGTGAGCAGTACATGTAAACTCGAGTGGAAAAGCTAACTTCAGTAATTTAGAAAAGAAAGAATGAACAGATATACTGACTAGTGAATTGTGTAATGAAGATAGATGGTTTGGTGCTCTTAATTTAGTCTTATAATGTGAGAACAAGAAGACACTCAATTACTCTGAGTGTTAGCAAATTTAAAAGTGATAAAAGGAAACAGTTCTTTATGCTGTGAATAGTAAATCTTTGGAACTCAAATAGTCTAACATTCAGTTCTTCTCAGGTAACATTCAGTTACCTGAGAAGTTTAGATTATTAAAATCAGGCCTTACTGAATGAGAACAATCACAGCTTTGGTTGCTGTTTTGAAACAGGAAAGCGCAGTGAAATAACTTCACTATATCTAGAATGCCTTTTAGAATGTTGGAGAGCATTTGCCATTTGATTTCAAGAGCATGATCTGCGTTGGACATTCACAAAAATTTGTGACAACTTTTGCTGTTTTATGATCTCTCAAAGAGCAGCTGTGGTGTGCTGCTTCAAGTCCTCACCTACAGTGGCAGATTTATTCTCATGTCCTAGGCAGAGAATTGTAGTCAGCATGCCACCCTTCCTGTGAGGATTGGAATAAAATCCCTTGGGCAATTGATCTGGCTACTACACCTAAGTCTTAGATAAGCACTATTATTTTTGTAAGCCATGTGACTGAATCTTTCTTCTCTTATTGGCATTCTGCTTGATGACATCTCTCTTCATACTGAGGCTGAATTATAGCTGAATTCCTGTTCACTGGATAGCTTGGCTATCTGCAGGGTGTACGTATCTGTGAGAAGTGTGCTTGGTAGAACAAGGAACAAGTTGATTAAAGTAAAGAAGCCCAGGTGAATATTTACAGGTGCCAAGGACAAACTTCAGACATTAAGGCTTTCAGGCAGCATTTACACTGTTGGAGTGATGATCTGCTATTCTCAGGATTAGGTTCAACAGTCAATCATTGGCATGGTGCACAAGACATTTTGACATTTCAGTATTAAGATTTCACTGTTAATGAGAAATGTCCTCCCTAAGGCAGGCCAGTGCTATGTCATGGGCGGGTCAAAGGATGCCATTTTAGCAGAGTGCATAAGTCTGGCCAACTTGCAAGCCCTAACTCACGTGCTCCACCAACTTCTACAGATACTGTATTAGAATATGGCACATGAGATCTTAAGTCATGGTTTTAGTATCCATTTGTGACCCTGTTGTTTATGAATTTTTCAGTACCTTTTCTTCTTCAGATCCCCCTGTTTCTACTGCCCCCCTGAGCATCAAGTTCCAGATATTCTCCAACCACTGGTTGAACAGATATTTTGTTCTAAATCCATGTTTTACTACCTCGGAGCCACTTTACTTAGTGTCACAGAATTTGTCTATTGCTGGGTTTAGTGAACAACAGCTCTGCACTTCTGGTAACCTTCCCCTCTGAGTTCATAACCCCTGGTCAGGCCCTTTCCTTAGTGTTCTCTACAGGAAGGATGCTAACCTATGCTTGTGATGTAGCTACTCTGTATCCTTGATTATTTCAGTTTTTCTTTCCTTGTATTCACATTGTCTATATCCACTACATCCTTCTGAGCTGCAGAGATAAAGGACACACAAGCTACAAGGACGTAGCCATGCTAGATGCAGTCTTTGCCACAGCCTTAATGGCCTTAACAATCCTATGTGACTTATGCACATGTAACTGCCAGTTCAGAGCATATCCTAATTCACCCCTCATAAGAAGTCAGCAGCCTAGGAACACAAGCCCATCTATTATCCTCCTACTCGAACTCTAAAATGTCTTACACAGGGCTTGACACTTCTGCCAGTCAAACTTCCACATTAGAGACCCCATGTGACTATTTTAGTTTCCACTGCTGACAGTTTGGTTCTGTTACAATGAAGGTTCAGCCAAGTCTTTCTAATGTAGGCTCTTTCGTTGTCATACATGGAGATTATGAATCCCTGCCTGCCCCTCACAACCTGCACAATTTCAAAGAATATTACTATGCAGGTCAGGGACTTTAGTCCCCTACCTAGCAGAGTGAATTTAGCTTTCAGACTTTCCCTCTCACACTTGCCCCCTGTGACTAGACCGACAAGAACCAAGTTTCTCTCCTGCATCCTTAGCAGGTTTATATTTTAACCCACTTGACTGAAAATAAAATAGTCTCACATTTGGACATTTTCCTTTGGTTTTGGGAAAGACAGAAACTGTTACAGTCATGCACTTGTGTATGATTGTGGTGGGAGGGATTCCGTGATGAATGGTAAAAGATTTTGATGTTAAGGAACATGTTGTCTGAGATTGCCAGGAGAATGTGGTTAGCTGAACGGAAACTATAAGTACTTAAACATTTTGTAGGCACTACATACCTCCTGTTGTCTGAGGAAAGAGTGTTCAAATGTCCTGCAATCTTAATGACGGTAAGGGTGGGAACAGATCTTCAGCTTATCTGTGGAGTTAGGCACAAAGGCCCCATGGTCTTCCCACTGTAGCATAGGACGTTTTAATGTTCATCTTTGCAGTTCATCTTCTCAGCATTTATACAACTCTGATTCCATGGTACCATGATATGGCAATTCTCTAAGGAACTTTTTTAGCATCTCTTATTTACTTGCAGAATCACAGATATCTTCATTTAGTATTACTGGCAATTTTTTTTTCTCTGCTTGCCCTTTCTGCTACCTACCCCTTTGCACCACTGGGGCCAGCATTCAGGTTGTTACTACAAATTAATTTTTTTTCCTTGAGCTGCACACTTTTGCTTGTATTGACATAATTAACATACACAAATCATAATTACCATGCTGGAGTGACCTCTTGGATGGATCTTTTCTCAGCTTTGAACAAGCAGGAAATATGAAGATTTTTGCAGATCTATTTTTACAGCTCCTGCCATGCATCGGATGCTGACACTCCTGCGTGTGCCCTGAGGTGCCCAGCACTGTCAGTGCCCTGTGCTCAGGGTATTAATTGGCCAGCCAACAGCAAAACAGCCAATCAAACAGCTTAAGTAACAAAGGCAGCATTGTATATTTACTCTGATTATCTTACTTTTGCCTAATGAAGCTGCTTTAAGGTTTCTCTCCTGGCAAGGATCCAAAATGCTTTTATCTGCCTGCATGCAGTGGGCTGTCAAGCTGAGAGAAAAAGCCTCCTTTGTGTGCACAGTCTGTCTTGTTTTCAGAGGAGTTGCTACAGAGGAAAGGGTGGATATCATTGTGGGTGCCTTGACTTTCATATGTTGAAGGAGGCCTATAAGGGTGTCTTTTTTATAAATGTTCTGATTTTTTTTTTTAAACTTTGATCCCAGTGAATGGAGCGTGTGTTGAGAGTGCATCAGAAACACAGTTTCATGTAGCTCCTCCATTTTGGTTAATTCTTGTGTCACTAGTGATATTACTGGGCTCACTGCTTGTTTGCTAATTCCCTCTAGAACTGGGTATATAGCCCTGTCCCCATTCTTCTCAAAAAGAGTGGAGGGATCTTAATGCAATTCTTACAAAGAAGCTTCCAAAGGAAGAAATCAAAAAATACATCAAGAAATGAACTTGGGAAAGACTTCAAATTAACATGGCCTTAGTTTCCAGTGCAATATCCAACACAGTGATGCAATTCTTTAAGAAAAATGACGAGAAGTGTGAAGAGGATGTAAGCAGTATAAGAGCAATCAGGTTTGTGCTCTCAGGAAAAAAAATCATTAGTTTGTGTACTTATTTCTCAACTTTTATTTCCAGTTAAGATCTTCTCTGAATTTACAACAAAATTTTTCTTCAATTCTAGAGTTAAAACACTTTCAACAAAATTGTTCCTAAAATTTTGCAAAAGATATGGCATATTAAAAATGTGATGATTTTATGTATTGTGGAATATTTTTCCCAATTATTTTATGACTGAAAAAATATGGTTCCACTCTTGTCTATATATAATTTTATTTTTCACTTAAGAAGTTCCTTTCATAGTCAAGTGATGCCCTGCAATAACTATAGGCCATGCAAAGAAACTTGTGTTGGAATGAGTTCATACTTGCTCCAACCAAATATGTAATTTTCACTGCTGTATGTCAGAGTGCTTCAGTATACTTCAGATTGAATTTGCAAAATGCTGCTTTTTCCATTGTTGTTTGGCTTTTTTGGGTTTTTTTCCTTATGTTTGCCTAAACATTTACAAAATAGGACTGCCTGGCTTCATAATTTCCATAGAAATACAGCCAGCCACCAAACTGAAACTCTTGGAATTAGGAGTAACTAGGAATAACTCTAGGATTATTTCCTGAATAGATGTCAGGGTGCTGCCTGCATGCCTCTGCTCATCTTCAGCAAGGATGGTGACCAGATCTGTGCAGGGACTCAGATATCCCTGAGTCCTGACAGCCAGATCCTGGGAAGGATGTATTAAGTTGTCTGGCACTAAGTCCTTAAAAGAAATGCACTAACCTGGAGAAAATGCAGGGTATTAGGAGGACAGGGATCAAATTGGTGGAAGGTGGTAGTGACTTGATCTCTGCACTTTTATAGTCAAGATAGTTCTCTGTTTTTTATGGCTGCAATACCAGAATTTACAGATTTTTATGAGTGATTTGGTAAGAGTCCAAGGACAGAATAAGTGTTATGTTCCAGGGAGACTGGCATTGGGAGCTGCATAATGATGCAGCAGGTCTCTGTCTGACACCTTCTTGTTTCTCCAATGACAGAGGAGATTGAAGTGCATCTGGAAACTTGAAGGAAAGCGAAATCACAGTGATTACAAATGTTCTTATGCTGAAATCACCATTTTTCTCCATTAATCCATTAATGAGGGGGACTGAGTTAAAGAGGAGAGAAGTAAACTGCTAGAGATGGCACTCAAAACCTAATTCCATCCAACCAGCTCTTTCTGTTTGGAGAGTCCTATCAATGTCAAATCATACCTGTATAAAAACCTTTAACATATGCAACATTTTTAATGCACAAACTCATTTTTTTCCTCCTATACAGTCCTTTTGATCTCATTTCCCTTCTGCTGCTGTCTATTTCTATTCTAAGTTCTCAAGTAAGAAATTTTTGTGTCTGTCCTGGTAGTGCTTATTGCTACTGCTCTAATAATAATTAATCAAATGTTGTTATTATTTTATTATTATCCTACAGATAATGTTTTATCTTGTTATATAATTTGACACTAACCATTCAAAACCAGATGAATGGAAAATCTATTTTATCTAACAATAAAAGGTAATTTTTCATTAATATGCAGAATAGTTTGCATTTTTTCTACAATAATTACTTATTTAACCTTTCAAAACTTAGATTTTTTTATGAACAACAGTATCAGATATTGTTAGATCATTTTGCTGGCTTTTACAAAAGATAATGAGTACTCTTCCTTTGCATGTTCACTGTAAAGTAATTGCAGCTATCTTGTGGTTTTAAGAAATGTTCAGCCACCATAAACAATGTATTTCAGCTCATGAAAGACGTACCATATATGTCACTTTCTGTTTAGTGTGTGCCTATTCCAAGATACCAAAGGAGCTGAAGTAGGTTCATAATGGATGTCGTTGTTTGCTTTAGGTAAAGCAAATAAGTTTTTTTGATCCTGTGTGTATGAACAGAAAATGCTGTGTGACAAATCCATAGATAAAAGACATATGCAGCTGCTTCTCAGTATCTCAAGCATGGTGCAGAGCAAATAACTAATCAATTTTCTTTTAGATCAGTAACAAGTCATGTATTAATGAGTAAAACCTGTTTCACAGTTACGTGCCGTATGAAAATTCATTCTCTGGAAACATAACTTGGTTGCTGGACAACATGCAACCTTTCTGTAACAGTCAGTGTTCTCTTTCCAGTATCATGTTAAGCTATTGATAACCAGCCCAAACACTCAAATATCTTACATCACTGAATCAACAAAGCCTTTTGCAGAAAGTCTGTTACTTCATTGATTATAATCCAGACTTATAATTCAAATTTCCTTGTATTTCTTATGCAATGATGAAAAAAAAGGAAAAGAACACCAGAAAAGCAAACCAGTCTCACTCAAATTATGATTAGAATGTAATTTAATTCTTATTTCTCCATACCTGTTACTGACAGGTAACTATTCGGTGCTGCATCAGAATGGAACATCCCACACAGTGAAAATTAAATGGATTGCTGCTCGATGTATCAAAGATCTAATTAGAAAAGCTTAACATTTTTTGTGTTTTGACTCATTTTCAGTTTTACAGTATCTTTACCCATATATGTGATAGCTATGAATTTTCATTTTAAGTGGGCTTATTTCACCATGAAATTATTTTTGGGGTTTTTACCTTCCCTGATTGAATCTTTCAAAAGAAAGAAAACTTTTACCTTACTGTCTACATAAAAATCTTAATACATTTTTCTTTCTATGCAGAGTCAACATAAATGTCCAGAATCATAGAATCACAGAATATGCTGAATTGAAAGTGACCTATCAGAATCATTGAGTTCAGCTCCTGGCCCTACAGAGGACATTCCAAGAATCACATCATATCTGAAAGCATTGTCCAAATGCTCCTTGAACTCTGTCAGGCTTGGTGCTGTGGCCACCTCCCTGGGGAGCCTGTTCCAGTGCCCAAACATCCTCTGGGTGAAAAATCTTTTCTTGATATCCATCCCTGACACGGTTTCATGTCATTTCCTTGAGTTCTGTTACTGGTAATCACAATAAAACATAATCTTATTATAAGTAGGAGTATGTGGGTGTGAGTTTAGGTCCTAGATTTGTGAAAGAAGAATGTAGAAGGTAGCTGGGATTGCCTTTGTCTCTGGTATGTCTGCAGTAGCAAGTAGACCAGCAGACGCAAGATCAGCCCTATGAAACACTTGGTGTTCATGCCCACACAAGTCACATTTTAATGGGGGGGGAAGGAGAGGGGATAAACTCTAGGCTATCCTATAGTCTCCTGCCCATTTGCAGCTGGTGTGCATTGGAACTCCTCCTTCTTCCTTAGTTTCACCTCAAAGGATTTCAGTTCAAGTGCTCCATAGCAGCTCCATGGTGCATATCAAAATAGAGTAAATGGGGACAACTGGCAGTTCAAAACTGCTCTCCTGATACAAATTAAGACACAAAGGTAGGCACGTATACTTTGTCTCAAAAGCTGTAATCAGGCCATAATCAAAAATATAGGAAATGGCGCTTAAAAGGCAATAATAGGACTTAAGAAATGGCAGGTCTCAAGGAAAAGTATATTTACTATGGATATCAATGCACAAAACCAAAGAAATGAAATTAATGCTGTAACCTGATCAGAAGGTAGGAGATGTAGGGAAAAAAGACCGTTCTTAATACTATAGCTAAGGGACATTAGTATTTTCTTCATAATATTAAGGAACAAATTGAATTAGAAAGCAACATTCCCTGGTCTTTATACAAAGAAGGTCCGTCAAACAAAATACTGAAA
Organism: Zonotrichia albicollis; assembly: GCF_047830755.1. Lineage (NCBI taxonomy): Eukaryota > Metazoa > Chordata > Aves > Passeriformes > Passerellidae > Zonotrichia > Zonotrichia albicollis. The sequence continues at coordinate 91,333,244 of NC_133819.1, forward strand.
AACCACAAATATTCAGCACAAAAAGTCTGTGTAGGGACAAACGACAATACAGATGTAGTATGCTTCATTCCAAAAAAAATAAGCCTTTATACAAGCTTGAACAAGTAGAGGGACTGGAGGATTTGAGAAAAGATATAGTGTGCAGAACCATCTGCTGCTGAAACAGAGGATTTACAAACTGAAATTCTCCTGAGTTGCATTGGACAAGAGCCCTTTTTCTTCTCACACACTTTTCATTGCAGTTACAGGTGTAGCAGCATGATATATGAGGGAAAGAATAATAAAAGAAGAGGGAGCAAAGAAACTGCACAGATGTCTTCTCCCTGCCCCTCGCCCTGATTATTCCTACAGGTTCTGCTGAGACATTAGAATATCTATGAATTCATTGGTGAGGATCTGTGCCATCTAATAAAGAAAACTGACTCATGAAAGGAAGACCTTATTTCTTGCTATTTGAGTGGGAAATTCCCTCATAGCAGAACACTTGTTGCCATCTAAACATAATGCAATAAATAGATGGCATCCACTTTGTATTTATTGAGCAATGTGTTTACTGTAATTCACTTGAATACATATAAATCTGTACTAAAATTTTTTTAGTAGGTGCTGGGCTTGACTCAGTAGGTGTTAACTTTGATTTAGTAGATTTAATCTCTGATTCAGCATATAATTCACATGTTTCAACAGGTTGTGTAGTTGATTCAACCTATGAAATATCTGTCAGTGTTTATTTTTTCCAAAACTTGTTTTATGCACATTAGAATGAACTTTGTTTTGTTCTCCATATGACACATTGCTTTAAGTGCAAGTTAAACATTTTATCAGGAATCTATATTGTAAAGTGTTCATTTAAATATATTTATACAGCCTTTCTGAATTTCAAGCAGAAGATTATTTTCTTTATGAAAAGTTTTGTGTTTAAACATTATTATTCTATTAATACTAGTTTTTATTCAGTTTTGAAACTGAAGTTTCAGAATAAAAAAAGATATTTTTCTAGAGTTTTTTAACTATTTCATACCCAAAGGGTAACAAAAGCTGAAAGCAGAATAGGGAAAAGATGCAGGTTTCAAAATATGATGGTTCATCTTTGAGAAATGGATATTTATTTTTTGGTTTTTTTCCCAGTTCTTTTATATCTTACAGGTTGCACAGCAGAAACTAATTTAAAAGAAACCTTGACAATAAAGTAGACAGAGGAGAACTGGCAGGGAGAAATATGAAGGAGAAAGAGTAAGGAAAAATTAAAGATTAATATGGTGGTGTTGGTTGAATATCTAAGGACAGACTGTGGAAGAACATGTTACAACACCCTCCTGAAGTAAATGTTTTGGCAATAGGTAACATTTAAGTACACACGAACTGTGTACAGTTCACAGGAGCTATATCAAAAATGAATGCAGAGAAGAACTGTAGCATTTCACAGCAATGTGTGTCAGAGCTAAGAAAGAGCATCTATTTTAAGAGGCACCACAAACATCCAGGGAAGTCGTTGCCCTGTCTGTCACACCCCCATCTAGTGGTCCTTTCTGAGAGTCTCGCTATACAAAAGTAAATGTAATCTTGGCTAGCAGAATGGGCTGGTTCTGAATCTTTCCTGGAGTCTTAGCAGTAGATTTAACTGGATTTTAATGGCTAAAATCATGGAATCAGGTAAGCAGGAGTTGAAAAGTAGGATCCTAAGTACTCAGGCCAAAGTCCATCATAGCTAGACACATACCTCTTTTTACACTCATCAAGTGCTCAGTGTTTTGTATCTGTTTTTCCTTTCACACGTTAGACTACTGATGGCAAGACATAAACCTGTAGTGAAAATCATAGGACTTTATTTTGACTTCCTAGAGATTTCACTGAAAGCTACTACTCCATACAACTTATCCATCTTGGGGTGGCAAATATTCTTTTGTTTGATTGGACTTCTATTTTCTCTTGTTCTAAATTATAATTGCAGTTCATCACTTCAGGCAGTTAAACTTGTTTTATTTTGCAATTATTTTTTTAATTTGCATTTTAGTTATATAATTAGTGTTTTCTAGGTATAAGAGAAAGCTGGATTGTTCTGGAAAATACCAGGCATAGCAAACAGTAGTAGGAAGATACAAAATATTAAATAGGTAAGACAAGAGAAGAATAACTACTGAACTCTTGTAAATAAGTTATAAGGTTTTAGCCTTTCAATCTTATATTAGGCTATCATAACTTTACATTTCACAGTCATACTGAGTATTGCCTATACTGACTGCTTTTATTTACATCTGAATGGATTAATAAATTAAGATGCAATATTTGCATCTCTAATCTTATTCTTTGTAAAATGCTAAAATTAGAATTTCCTAGACAAAGTGATTTCATTTATTGAAATTGATTTTGGATGTTGCTTGCTGTTGACTTTTTAAACAACTGTGCTAAAGAACTGTAAATATGAAGTTCATGTACTATGTTCTTGATCTACGTTGGAATGGGCAAAGTTTTACCTTTGTAATGCATGACTAAAGATATTAGAGGTAAAGAAAGCATGAATATCAATCTGTTTCTGTACTCAAAATGACCCCTGGTTTTATTAGTAATGGAATCTAAGTGACATCATCTTTTGACAGTCATGATCTTTAACCCAGTTTGATCTAAACCAGACTCCTTTGGAATGATATCATTAAGGTAAATCCCTGAAAGAAGAGCAAACCATTTTATTATAAACCATTTAAGGGTATTAAGTTACTGGGAATGATTTCACTGATTTTTTTCCTTATAGAGGACAAACAATTTCAAGATTGCATGTTAATATCAAGTCACAACTGAACTTTGAATTTTTTGCCGTTGTATTATGTTTAATCTTCTTAAATAAATTAAAAGTCCTCACGTCTTTTAAAACATGATTCAGAAGTCACTGAAATATTTCTTACATGAACACTGCCATGCAAAATATATTATTATATCTAATACTATTAAACAATATTGAACTTCAATAAAAATGAAAAAAGAGTAACTATTTTGTAGAAGGAATCTTATTCTTTCCACCCTGTCCACTCTAAACCCATTCCATCTGTCCTGTGAATTCATGATTCCTTCCAGTAACTGGCCATCCTGGGTTTGTTCTCCTTTTCTGTCACATATTGACTCAGAATTTAATGAATTTACCAAGGTCTTTTGTTTATGCTGAATCACAAAAGATTATTTTAAAAATTGGACACTGATAGTAAATGAAGAATGCTAAGTTTTGATTTGATACCAGAGAGAAAAGTATTGTTCAAAATACCCACTTAGGCAATAAAAGTTGTAAGCAAAAATGTGTGATTTGATTGTGATAGAAATTTTTGCTCTTGATTTTTTCCATTTTTAAAAACTTTTAAGTCATTGAATAGAAATGAAAATAGCAACTGGACACTCTCAATAGCAAAAATGCACAAATACACTTTGAAGAGTATTGCTGCTACCAAGAGAAACATTATCTTAGAATCAATTGATTTGTTTTGTCAATGCTTTTCCCTGAAAGCAGATTGCATACAGACAATCTTATAGTGGCATTATCTTGAGCTTAATCCTGATATTTTTGGTAGCCTTACTTTTGTTTTTATCTTCCAGCCAGGTGTTTCCAATAGTTTTGACTGTAAGATAACCCAATAGCTGGTGATTAATGTATCCATCGTAAAGAATATAAACAGTCCCGGAAACAGAACTCAAAGTTCAAATATGGATGCTAACAGTAATTGCTTTTAACAAGTGCAAGGAAGAAGTGAGAGGAAATCTGGTATTGAATTTTGTGTTTCCAAAGAGCAACTGACCAGCGATAACAGAAGCATCAGAAACACAGAGTGCAGAGAGGTAGCACTTTGCACAGGAAGTATCATGAAACAGCCCATGTCAGCCCAGTAGTAATTGGGCCTTTGAAGTTTCAAATGTGAGAAGAGATGAACATTCATCTTTAAAGTGTGCTGAGTCTCAGGGATTACTTTTGGTTAGAGTAGGAATGTGCAGTTATTTGAAACCTGACCCTGAGGTCTCTAAAAAGTTTGGCTTAGGTTGTGCTGGAGCTGACCTTGTAAATTTAGACAGCTGCTAGACTACTGCTAGGAGCAAATTATTACAGCAATTGTGATTTTCATGACTAGCATAAAAGCAAAGGGCACCTATTTAAGACCTGTGAGGTCAACTTTCACATTTACTACATTGCAGAGAAGGAGAAGCGGTGCAGTCTCGCGAGAATAAGGTACTCCGAAGAACTTTGAGATTCTGCATAAAGCTGGAGGAAAAAGAAGAAAAACACACATAAATATAGCAGTACAGTTCTTTCAAGACATGAGTTATTCTGGCAAAAAAGATATTAATTCAGAATATTTTATTTAAAAATAAAATTCTCATTTACAAGTATTTAGAGAGAATGTGCCAAATATTAAAAATATATAGCAAACCTTGAAGTCATAATAGGTTTTTTAATTTGATTGTTTTGCCTCTACTTTTAAAAGAATAAATACTTAGAAAAAATGGGTTTATCAAAATCAGTTGATTTTTTTTTTGAGTTTGTTGCAATTGAAGACTGGATATAAGCCTAAAGATATGATTTTGTGCTTACTTTATTTAATGCCTTGTCAATCAGAGATAAAAATCATCATTATTTTATTTGAACTTTTGAATGGTTTCTATTTGATCTATGTTTTTAAGTTTGAGTGATTGGAATTCTGCAGTTTTATTCACGTGAACTAAAAAAGCTGAAAATTATTTCTTTATGTGAGATTTTAGGATTTCATGTTGAAGCAAGTTTTTGGGGTGGGTTTTTTTTGGGGGGGGGTTTGCTTCACTTTTAATTAAAAGAACAAAATTACTGCTATGGTTTTTAGCCTCTTCACACATCTACACTGCATTTGATTATGTACTTTCCTAAGAACACTTCATATTTGAGGGACCCAGAATTCAAGCACTCATGTACACCAATCTTTCCTTATTCAACTTACTGACACATCAGAATTAACCCCTTTATTTGGTTTATTTTCACCTTTTTGAAAGTAAATGTTTATCAGCAAACCACCTGAATTCTAGAGAAAAAAATCAAAAATTGATTTTGTATGTCTGTAATAAGATGTGATGGTTTCATAGAGATATGTGGAATCCAAAAAAAAATCGTCATCCAAAATGTTGAAAGCTGATTTTAATATGGTTAATATTACTATAATTTGGAGCTCAAACTCATGAGCTTTGTTGTGCTGAATACTATACTCATCAAAAGTAGAGCCTACAAAAGCCAGGTAGAAAAAGAAGCAGCAAATCAGATTTTACAATGAGTGATATTGGTTATGTTGTTCAGGTGTTGGGAGCATCACATTTAAAAGATATTTTGAGGAGGAACTCACTGACAGATAAATTGGAAAGATTAGGGAAAAACCTAAAAAAGTAATGGCAGATGGTCATAAGAAGATAGGCATTTTAAAAAAAAATTGAGTTGATGAGTAACTGAGAGAACAAGGAGAAAAGTGAATACTGGTTGTCTAGGAAGATGCCATTGGGGATTTGAATGAGAGTGGTTTTGACTGATTGCAAAGCATAGGATCTTACTTGAGAGGATCTAGGATGGAGTGCATTTGAATTTGTGTATAATATAGAACTTCATTTAGCTCAGAGGTGCAAGACAGATGGACCACCTGGGCAAGCAGATCAGTAAGCTACACATATATTCAAGGAGAAAGAGACACTGGAGTTTTAGAAGTGTGGAAAAACAAGAAAATGCATAAGAATGAACTCAGGAAGGATCAACAAATGAGCTGGATTCAGTGGTGAGCATGTAGGAAAGTGTTTGGTCTTGGGTTTTGTCAGTCATTATTTAAAATGAATCAGTGAGCTCCTGTGTGCTGAAACAGAGATCTGAGGGATAAGCCAAATGCCACAAAGTGTGATGTGGACAGGGCACATGAGTTCTAGGAAGAAAAGCAGACCTGTTTGGCCTGAACATAGACCTGCTCATTAGATAAATTCCAGAGCTGAAGAAGAATATGAATATAGATATTTTTTAGGCATTCACTAATGGTGAGTACCATCAGAAAAACAGACTGCAAGAATGAGTGATGGCTTGCAATCGTAGAGTAGACCTTGCACTACAAGAAATGGAAGGTGAATGAAGGACAGGAAAAAGTGAGAAACAGTAAAGATCACGTTTTATTCATAACCATAGGCTCTTTGCCTTTGTACATGCTCAGCAGTCATCTCTTCACCTTTTAGATCCATTAATACAGACAGGAATCTTTTTTATTTATATTGCGACTTTTAACCCCCTGGAGCTAAATAGAGCTAAATAAATCCTTTGGTGTCCTTTATGTTTTCTAGAACTGGGAGGCTTCCTGTATGTCTGTTCTTAATCCTCTTCAGGTTTCAACAATTTTTTTAAAGTGTGTGAACAGAAGTTAAATTTTCCAGAAGGTATTTTTTTTAGTCTATACTCACTCTAAGGTCACATCAATACATATTATCATGTTCTTGGTGCAACAATTAAGTCTGTATATTCTAGTATCTTCTAAAGTTTAAGAAACTTATTTTTATTTCTTTCCTGTCAGTAAGGTTTAAATTTTTGTGGAATTCATGTATTTTGGAAGAAATACTGAAGAAAGTTTATTCAGTAATCATTGGATTAATTAGTTTACTGACTGTGCTACCAAAAGAATTTAGATGGTGGTAAATGTGCAACTAGAAGCCTCACTTTTCAAAGGGAGAAGTTGGTTGGTACAAGAAGCATGTATTTCTGCTGCCATGGTGTAATTTTGCTATTGATTCCAAAAGCAGAAATCAATGCTTGTTCATTAGGATTACCCACACTGACCCCTACCCTGTGCTGTTTGCTGACTTTTTTCTGTTCAAAAAATATTAAAATTCTTTGTTGAGCTTACTTACTCTCTTCTACTAATGAATTCATAATTTTAGTATTTCCTAAATGTTTAATATTTGTAAGTGACATTAAGTATTGTGTACTCTGCTGTTTCTGACTGACACTTCACACCTAGCCCTTTCACTCTCATCTCAGTAGTGTAACAACATTGTTCACTATATTTCAGTTGTCAGTGGAGATGAAAGTTATTCCCAGCAAAATCTGCCATGGAGTTGACAGTCGTAGAACAACTGACATCAAGCAAAGCCCTTTCTGTCAGGGTTATGGCATGATACTGGTTGGAATAATGTTAGAGTTTTGTATGCCACCCACTTCTGGTGAATAAACAATAGATATGCTTGTTGGACATCTTCTTAACACCTAACACCAGGGCTGGTAATTGTAGTGGATTGTTCTTGAAAGTCAATGCATTTTCTTTGTGGTCGATTATTTGCTCTTCTGCCTATAGAAGAGAACTGTATATATTTCTTTATAAAACCTAATAAAATGTTGGGACATCTATTAGCAAAATACTAAGATGCAAAGACTTAAAAAACATTTATGTAATCTCACCTTTACGAGCATCAAGCTCTTCTAATGACTTGGTAAGAGATGGAGATGGAATTTTGTAGAAGGGAGTCCAGTCTGTCTTTGGGTATTCTGCAATTTAGGACTCACAGATGGTTTCATCCAAGTGGATCTAGCTTCATTTGCTTTGTTAAATGCACTAATCCTGATGAGCAGGCCTCAAATGCAAAACTAGCTTGGACAGGTATTGTCAATAACCCTTTATGGTAATGAATATCCCTGTAAATTGTGTCCACTGTTTAAGTAATGTGTTGTGTAGAGTAAAAGTTCTTAAAGATGGAGGAGAGACATGGATAGAAACATCTTAAAGATGGGCTAGTAAAAGGGGTGAGATTTCAAGAGCCAGAAAAGCATGGCACCCTGACAAACAGGTAAAAATATCTGGGATTAGGGAAAACATTTCTGCAGTTTGGGTGAAAAGACACAGAGGAATTTAGCAACCAGGATCTTCTAATAAATTCTGAGAAGTATTTTCTTTTGGAATTTTTCTTTCTTGTTTGGTTTTATGTCTGAAGTTCTATTGAGAGGTATTTCTGCGTTTCCTCGCCCTAAAAATTGGCTCCAAAATAACCAAAATAATTTTCCAAGCTCTTTTGAGCTGTCCCAGCTTGACTGATACTACTTTTCCATTGGATTAATCACTGTGCTGTCAAATAACACTCACGTTACTCCTTTAATGTGAATTTTAGTGCAGGCTTAATTCAGGCTCCAATTTCAATTCATGCATCTTCTCAGCATTAAAAAATGGGGAGGATATGTGTGTTTGTGAGCATACTGACTAAAGTGCTTTCAGTAGACTGTAGTTGGTGTGTCCAAGAGAGAATACAGAAATTAAAATATCATGACTAAATCGTATCTGTACAGCAGTATCACAGTGTCACTAATCTAGTAATTGTTTCGGTCATCGCTCAGTGCTTAGTAATGGATTTTTCCAACTTTTTACCCTTGATTGGCTGAACTGATCTTGAGTCAACTCTAGGAAAAGGGTGGAAAGTGCAACTGCTTAGGAACAGGCAACAAGAACCCCCATGTTAAAATATTTACAGAGAGTGCATGAAGCACCTGAGGTCTCTCAGTGGTTGACTATAATGCTATAAGATGGTTACTGTAATAATAATATGCCTGTTTGGATAAAAAAAAAAAAAAACACTTCAAGACTATTACTGAAGCATTTTCATAGCCTTTTTTCAGGTATCCAGGGGCAGTTCTAAATGATCTTGATTATTCTATCATGTACTTTGCACATTTGAGGCTTGTGTTCTGCACTTTCTTACACCTTGAGAAACAATGTTGTTTTGCCAAGTAACCTATATATGACCCCCCTCCCCCATCAGTTATTAACTCTGTGCTAATTTAAAGAAATATTATGCATTACAGTTTTGCTATTTATACAACACCTGAAAGCTTGTTTACATTGCTCCATTTCAAAAGAAACTCACTGCTCTATGAAATGCTTGAGGTTGTCTCAAGTCCGGTCAGGGCTCACATCATTAAATAAATATCAAAGCAAAAAACTGAGTTTTGTCTTTGATTGGAGAACTTCAAGGAATAAATATGCCAGTATACTTCAGTCCTGCCATAACTTTACCATGATTGCTTATATGCTTATGAAATGAAACAGTCTATTAGTACAAAGTAAATGTTGAAAATGTGAACCAATATTTATCTCAATCATAAGCCAAGCTGTTTCTTTTCCGAACGAAACATGTTTACAATTGCATCTGCCTGCTGTGACTGATAAAGCTTGATAGTACTTTTGCTAAGTATGCCTCTAAAGTTTTTCATGGATGTTGACTTTACAACCTCCTGCAGACAGAACAGTCATAACATAACCTACCTGTAAAAAGAAATGAAGAAGTTATTTGTCAGTAATTGTATGCTAGCAATCTGAATACTACAGACCCTTTTAAAAAGCAGGTTTACATGTATTTATTGCAAAAAGAAATTCTATTGGATTTCCATCACAAATAGTAAATGGTAAAACAATGGCCCAATTTTTAAGGTGTAAATGGGTTTCTATTAATTAAACTGATTCAATTTTGCTTCCACGTAGAACTACTGTCTGCGTCAATGAAACTGGTACTGCTGTACTAATAACCCACAAATGTGCACAGAAATGTGAACAAGCCTGCTATATTATGTTCTATGGTTAAGCACATCTCGTGAAATTTGGAATGGTAGGTTTCTTCCAAAATAGCTGAGACTTCTTTTTTTTTTTCTTCTGAATAATGTTGCCACTTTTTAAAAAAGCTCATTTTGCTTTTCTAATTAAGAAAACTCCCAATTGCATCCTTTCTGGTGGCTTGCAATGCTCATTTGAAGCTGATGGAAATATTTTTATTTTATGTTAAAAGAAGAATTAAGAAAATGAAAATTACCATAAAAAGGATGGAAATGTACTGTTTCATAAAGCAAAGAGATATCACCTTAGGAAAACCAAGTAAATATGTTAAAAAAACTAAGGAAAAGGAGAGAACTGTGGGCCTTGAGAGTGTCAGGGTTTTTCCTGGCTTTGCTGGAAGCTGCTTTGACAGGTTCAGATGTTGATTATGACCTTGGTCAGAACTGTCAAGCCACCTTTTTTTAGGACTTTGAGTTAAGTACTTGTTTATAAAGTAAAAAAAAAAAAAAATAAGGTGTTTTGGATAGTCTGAATAAAAATTACTTACCGTCTAGAAGTTCTGTTTACATATTTTTCGTGTTACTATAAACTTTCCAGCACAGTTTATTGCTACAAACATCATCTTCAGCAGTCATGTAGAATGGCTGAATATGTTAGTTAGACTGAATCTGATTTTTGACTAACAAAAAGGCACTCCAAAAGTGTAAGAAATAGTGAAAATTACTATGTTTCAGACAGCTTTATAAGTCAATTGCAACTGTTCTAACAGCAGCTGCTGAGAAACTTCTTTGAATTCTTTCAATACCATATCCTGACATTACAGAATCTGTCATTGTGATATATCTTGAAGTGTAGAGTAAAATATAGTACAGGCTTCTTGCATGGTATGAAAAGTTTCAGTTTTATGACTGTACTGTTATTCAGCCTTTCATCTGCAGTGCAGATCAACATTTCTGAATTTATTACATACATCTGTCTGAACTCTTGCTGCTCAGTGGGGAAAAACAACAGTTGAACATAGGAAACTGGAACTCCAGTTCTGGCAGGTTTTGTTCTAAGTAATCAGAATATGTCACAATCTTGTTTGAGGCAGATGAGCTAAAACAAAATGAAACAAAATGAAAAAAGACCAAACAAACAAAGCTACCATGTTTTCCCTTCTATAAAATTAACAGAAAACCTATTTATTTTCCCTAGAAATAGTCTGGTTTTACATGATTTTGATTCTCAGCCTAACTAATTTTTAGTTGCTTTCCCGTGAATATCTGAAAATCATCTGAAAATCATCTGTAATGCTAGCATTGCCATCTTCTATTTTTTAGGTGTTCTTGAAAAGGGACCAGGATTGAGGAAAACATAAATTAGGTAATTAAAATATAAAGTAGAATTTTCTGCTTTGGCTTATTCTTCAAGCTTCTATATGTTTCTGGGAGGTAGACTAAAATGTTCCAGATAGCTTAGCATCTACATATAAAACACAGGTGGTTGTGTAAAGAATAAGGAAGTTGCATAGAAATAAAAGGAAAAAATATTCATTCATCAACGTAATAAGAATATTGGATGGAAATAAGAAGGCAGAGATGCAAATGGAGGAAAAATTCAGAGTTGAGATAGAATCAACAACTGAACCACAAGGAGTAAAAACAAACAGCTTTTAAATCAGAATCTGTTGAACTATTTGTATCAAGAAATGCTTTTACACCTATACCTCTTCCTTCTACTGTTGTACTGGGTTCAACACTTAATGGAAAGCAGAGTGTTTGCATTCTTGATAAAGTATCACTCAGGAGCTGTCTTTCTTCCACAGCCTGCATAGATGGTAAAGAGCACAAGAGACAGAATAAATCTCTAAGAAGGCAGGCAGTTTGGATGGCAGGGAGGTTTGCTTCAGCTTGCCTCTGTTTAGTCCATCATGAACAGAATTTCTCAATGCTGGATTTTTTTTATTAAAGAATTTTTTTTGGTCCCTCCACAGAGCTATGATGCCAATCATATGGTAAGAGAGGCTTGGTATAACACCTTTCTTCAGAGGTTCTTTTGTAGTCCATTTTGAGGGCTTTTCATTCTATACATCTGGTCTCTAACAATTCATTTCTATATTAATTTTATCACCTGCTGTGTATTCTGTCCCATAAGTGACATTATTCCTTTTATTCCTTCTTTCTCTCACTGAACATTCTGGGTCTGACAACAACATAGCAAATTGGTGTCTTCTCTTTTCTTCCAGATCACCCTGATCTCCTTTCTCCATCACCACAGATAAATGTCTTCCTTCTAGGTCCAGATTTCTCTTCCCTCTCTTTGTGATGTTGCTCTTCTTTGCGTACAACATACAGATCATATCCAGGTAATGAATTATATTTATTTTTGAACAATAACATTCTGCTGCAGTGGTTTGCTGCCTAATTACTGATCTGTTTTCCCCAGGTGGAAGCACATGGTCATTCCTGTTTGAAATATTGCTTCCATCCTTATCTCTTTCTCTTCTGTTACTCAGAAGTACTCAGACTGGAGTTCACTCCACCTGCCGTATCTTTCCATATCAAATTCACATCACCAATGATCATTAGTCTAATTTAATTAGTTCTTCTTTTCTGGTGCTCATCTAAGCACCATCTTAAGGTCACTCTTTCTTCCATATCCCTTTCAAACAGTGAAACACCATTTCCAATTTTATATTTCCCATTTAACACCACCTCTTTCACATCCTGTAACAACAAATAATGAAATAATTATAAACATGAAATTTATTATATTAGGTAAAAATTTCTACAAACTAAACTATGGCATATATTCATTACAGGAAGAAATACTGTGACTTAAATATGTGTAAAAATAAGATAATTCTGTATGTGAAATCCCATTGAAGGAATGTTTAAGTGCCTTTTACCTTTTTGTCTATGAATCCTAGCAGACTGTTTTATAAATATTTCAATTTGACTTTATAAAACAAATTCAAAATATGTTTTCTTTCTTCTGAAGTATGGCACTATCTAAAAATTTTATAAATTGCTACCTTCATTTTATTTTGAATGTAAATGTTTCTTCATTTTTGCATGCATCATCTTTTCAATGGCTATCTCAGGGACTAGCTAATAATCTAATGCAGAAGATGTCCAGCTTTGTTTAATTCACATTTTTGCAGTCAGCTTACAAGACATAGTGCCCTCAGCCTGTGGGCAGGATTCAAGAATACTCAGTGCTGAACACATATGAAATATAATCCCAGGGGCCCAGACATGTCCCCACCAGGGAAAGCTGACGCTCTTTTGCAGTTTAAATAGTTATTCCTGAATTTGTGTCCTGCATAATTCCCTGCATTTATTTTTAAAAGAAAATTCTTAAAAAATTTTTAAAAGAAAACTTGTTTTATTGCACTTTTCTATTTGCTGATGGAAGGAGATCCAGATGAATTTATATGGACATCATCAGACTTGAACAGGGTTAATCTGCTTAGGCTCAGGTGAGTTCATTTTAGTCTTGATTCACTTCATTGCACATCTATAATGGTTATTAACAAGCTTAAGGACCTTTGGGAGCTTATGGATAACAATACAGCGCCACGGAAGGTGGGAAATCATTATCCTCATAAGGCTGGTGTAATAATTTGTAGTCACACACAGTTTCTGTAGTAATCCTTGGGGCTGAGATAGGTCACTAGGTCTGTAAACCTTTCATCAACTTTATACATTTTTTGCTCTTGCTCTTTAATTAATGAATATATAGTAACATAAAAGTAGATGTAAAGTGTTTAACATATAAGTTTGTTCAAGCATCACTGGCAAATTTTACAGCCTGTATGTGTATATTCATTTTAAATACAAAGCTTATGATTTTTTTTTCTCACTATCATATATATCCACTGTCTGTCTTATGATAATTGATATACAATAATTAAGAATTTAAAGAAGCTCCACTGAAAAATTTTAAATTACTAGTAATTTCAGATAATATTTCTTAGAGTATTCATTTAGTTCAAACTTTGTATTTAGATAATAACAGGTATGAGAATAATTCTATATGTAAAAGAGATGTATTCTGTATTATTCTGTAATTTTTCTGCTTATTCTGTAATTTTTTTTTAAATATAAGTCCAAACACTGGGAATAAGTACATATATTAATATTATAATAAGTTGTGAATATATAATATTCAGAATACATATATTTTCAATACCATGTTTTTCCACCGTTTTTCAAATAATTGGTTATGGTAAGAGGATATTTTACACTTTGTAAGAGGTTGATATGAAGTTGAATTGAGGTTCTGTAAGGTTGAAATTCAGAGTAATCTTTAATGTCTGTGTTTTTTTATGCAAGCAGCAAAACAGCTTCTTTAACATTTTAAATTTTGTAATGAAACAACATTTTCCCCCCACATTTATGATATTCTTCTCTTCTACATAAGCATAAGTCATTACTTTTAGTCTGAGCAAGAGTAGCATTAAATATGAATTAATAGAATAATCAGTTCAAGGGTTTTATAATTGCTAACTTAATTTTTAGAGATGCTTCTGGAAGACAGGAAAGTTATAAGAGCTATAAATTTCTAGTATTTTTCCTCTTCTGGCAAATTTTGACATATTGGACCTATTAGTCAATCTGAAACAATACGCTGTAGAGCAGATGGCATCTGAGACTGTATCCAAAGCAGTCAAAATATTGAGAAGGATATTATCGAGAGTTACCTAGGTGAAATTGCAGCCCACAACGCAAGCCCACAAAGGCTCTCAGGCCCACAGCCCACTCCATTTCAGAAACATCAATGTAGTCCCTTCATTTCTCACTCAGAGAATGGAAGAGGTCAGAACTAGTTGCATTTCCTATCTTATTTAGTGTTTTCTGGAATTTTTTTTGTAGACCAGAATCAATGTCCTTCTCTCCCTAAGTGAAACCAACTGTTTCATATTGTACTACTCTGAAAAGTGTCTTTTAGCTCCTTCACATTATTAGCAGGGAGCACATTATTAGCAAAGACGGAGGCAGATGTGTTGCTCTTCTTTTAATGCTGTGTCCTAAAGTAACAACAAAGTCGGGGGTTAGAAAGAGAATATGGAAAAGCGGAGAATAACCCAGAAGTAATTAGGAGATGCAGGAAAGAGAGGAAATGAAACTGTAAGCTTCTTAAATTTCAGTGATGGCTCTGAAAAATGAATTTTATGTTGGATAAAATCTGACATATCAAAGAGCATACAGACATTTCTCAGCAGGTTTCCGGAACCTTATAAACTGCTGCTAGTCGGCAACAAAAGTTTTGGCTTGGGAAAGTCACGCAGCTCCTCATGGATATAATGAGTTATTGTGGCCATGGTCCTCTCATATGGTTGGACCTATGCCAGGACACTGTTAAAAATGAAGATATTCCCTATATTGTAATGGATGCACGTTTGATTAGTCAAAGAGTCATGGTAGCATCTTCCACTAGTACTGCTTGGTGTGTAAGCAATCTGCTATTACCTTGCCAGACATCATTTTGTCTTATGAAGGGAGATACCTGAATTTTGAATGAGCAGATGTGCAGTTGGCCAAGAAGGTACAAGATTGAAGGCTGTCATTGAGCAAGAGTGTTTGGGTATCATTTTCAAGTCAGTCTTTCATTGAGCCCTTTATAATTATTTGTATGTTAATGCATTTTTTAAAACTGTTTGGCAGCTACTAGACAATCTGAATTAAGGCAGTTTTGCATCTTGTTTTCAATAAGGAAGCCAAAAATTTCTGGTGAAGAAACAGTAACAGCCTGCCTTTGGGGGCTGGTGTGTGTATCATAATCTATTGATTCACTGGAAATTAGAAAGCGTGGGTATCTCTCCTGGCTACACTCCAGTGGAATGTGTTAGTTTGGACAAATCACTTAGCTTCCGTGTGCTTCACTTGCTCCATCTGTAAAATGGAGATAATTATGGTATATGCCTCTCAAGGATGTTACAGTACTTAATTAGTGAATTTTTAATTCCTTGGAGGTCTTAAGAGGAAATATATTATATGTTAAGTATGTCTAAAGTATATTCAAATAATTTAAAAATTATTATAATTACTCCCTATTTAAAACGTATATTTTTTCTTTGAAGTTATGGAGCTTTGGGACAGAGAATTAAATATTCTTAAGAACAAATGAAAAAATAGTTTTACCTGCTTCTCAAGTGCTTGTTAGTCAGCTGGTGACTTTTAAGGCTGTGTTCATTCATTGTAGCAAAAAGAAGAAGAAGGTTATAATTGTTTATATCTTCCAATATGTTGTGTAAAAATGTTAGAGATGGTGGGAAAGCCACTAATTTCAAGGAACAATCATAGAATCACAAATCATAGAATGGCCTGTGTTGGAAGAGACCTCAATGATCTTTTAGTTACAACTCTCCTGCCATGGACACGGAAACCTTTCACAGGACCAGGTTGCTCAGGGCCCCTCCAACTATAGCCAAGGACCAGCCATGAATTAATGTAGACCAGAAACTGCAAGCAGATTTCTTGGGTAATCAGGTTCTAGAACCAGTGAAATATGGACAAGTGTTCACAAAAAAACTTTAAAAATGCTTCATTTACGATCAGGCAGTAAGTGAAAATTGTTATATATTTCAGCAGACAAAGTAACAGAAGGCTGCACCCAAAGCTTTAGGAACTACACTTTACTACAACTGAGTAAGCTTTGCTATACGTAGCAAATATAAATGTGGCATCATGTCATGGCCACAGAGGCAGAGCAGGCTCTATCTCTGCTATGTGCAGTCGTATCTCTGTTATGTGCACAGGACCCGTGTCAAGCCATTCTGTCAGATCTGATATAGAGCAAGGAAATAGTACCCCATGAAGGAAGTTGTTCATACTGCTCTGTGATATTCAGAAAAAAGATTATCATATGTCTTATCAGTCCTAAGTTCCTCATGACATTTGATTTCTGCTCAAGACATATGTAGCATTGCAGTTTTCACTTTTAGGACTGAGCAAGAGTCAGATGCCTTTTTCAGCTACTGAGTGTTAATCAATCTGTGCTGTATAGAGTGTAGTTAGAGTATCTACATAGAGCCATACATTGATCTACATGCTTGACATGGATAGAATTAAATCTCACTCAGCACCTTCTTCTCAGTAGCTAGTTGTGGCATCTGGCTTAGTTTCAACCTGGTTCCAGATTAAGTATGCAACAAATATTTAAAACTGTCTGTTAAACTATGAGGAACTAAACTTCTCTTTTTCTTCAATAAATCAATAATATAGATGTATACACAGTAGATACAATTCTCATCTTTGATGCAACATCATATATTTATTAGTGTAAAAAAAACTGATTCTAAAATATCAATTAAAATAAATAACTGAAATATTCTATGATGAGTTCTTTCATTATGACAAAATATTGTTAAAGATTGTGTGTACAGTTGCATTTTGGTTGAGAACAGCTGCTTGAAAACAAATTCCCTGGCTAAAGCATTTGTTGCAGTTTGATCTGGATTTGTAGAGCAGTTTTGCTGCATGCAACTGGATTTCTAACAAGTAAAAATGTTCTGCTCTTGTTGCACACCAAATGCAACTCCAAACCTGGAGTAAAGGTATAAACATCCGCATCTATGACTTGTTCTCCAGATGGCTAAGAACCATCACGTGGTAAGGACCGTCAGCCCAAGAGACCAAACCAAATTGAGTACAGTGTAAGACTCTGACTGAAAAACCATTTAGATGTAGGAGCTGCAGCAGCAGCTGTTTTGATCTTCTGACTCTTCCTATTGCACTAAACCACTTCTTAGTACCCACATTAGGCCAGTATTATCCTGACCACAAACAATTTTTCATGTTATTCCATTATTTTGTTTTATATGTGAATTTGTGAACCTATAAATGCACACAAATACACAAGCATGTATATAGGAAAACACATCCTGCATAGTTTAAGGCAGAACCATCTGTAATTTTTAAATAAAAATTCACAGGAAAAAGATTTAGAAGTTTTTCTTCTCACTTCAGTAATGACATTGCTTAAGTTCTTATTCAGAAATGGCAGGTTAGGCAAAAATACAAAGTTGTCCAAGATTCTCATTGTCTGGAAACTTCTGTAAAATGGATTATAGAAGTGAATTACTGGCGAGTGGTAAACCAGCATGCTTTCAACTGATGTGTACCAGGATGTTGATTTGCAGTAGCCCTATGAACACTAAGGATATTCCAGAGGACTGGTAGAAAGATAACACCATGCCAGTACTTAAAAGACTAAATGAGCCAACCCACATAATTATAGGGCTGTCAGCATGACATCGATCCCAGGCAAAATAATAGAGTTACTGAAATGGGACTCTGTTACTAAAAGAATGAAAGGAGGAAAATGGAATGAATACCAATCAACATAAGCATATGGAAAATAGACCCTGTCAAAATAACTTTCTTTTGTGCAAGATTACTTCTTTGGTTGCAAAATGGAATTGTGTTGATACAAGCTACCTAGGTTTCGGTAAGACATGACATGTCTTACAAACCCGTGTATAAGATATATGCAGATAGTTATATACATCTGTATATATACATTATTTTAGTTTAAAATCAGTGATTTAAAATTAACGCAGTACACAGGAAAGATCTTGTCTTATGAGTCTTGATATGTAAACATAGAGTTAGCACCAAATGTATGAGTTTTGAGATCAATATTGCAGGTTTTGGGATTTTTTTATTGTTATACTCTGTCAATATTTTGTATCAGTGATGAGATGTGAAATACTTGAGAATTGATGCATTTCCACAGTTTCTGGCAGTGGAAAAATTTGAAGAGATAGTTAATGAACAGGATCTATATTGTGACAGAATATTCTGTTTATCTCATTTATGTGAGTGCAAGCTAATCATGGGATTTGACGTGGCGTGTTCACTTAAAGAGTAGAACACCAAGGACCTGCTACATGTCAGGGTTCGGATTTAATTGCTCTCACTGCATCCAGACCACACAAAACAATGGAGTTGTTTTTTATTTTCCAGACATTTCTTACAAAGAATGGGATGAGGAGAGGCAGGGGAAGCAGTGAAGCTATGCTCACAAACACAAGAGATATTTCCATCCATTTACTTTTCTACGGAGAGAAGGTTGCTGGCAACCTCTTGCATTCCCATCCTCCATGACAGGACACTTCAAATGATATTTTTATCACTCACAGTTTTCCCTTGTGGCCTCCCTGATTTGTTTCCTTGGGACTCTTGTTTTCCCTCCCCCTTTATATTGTCCTACAACTGATATTTTGCTACTCCCAGTGACACCAAGGAGCAGAACTCAGTTGCTCATGAGTACCTGTATACTGTATGCTCTTAATATTAAAGAGGTTAACTATGTTGAAAATTTTGGAGTTAAATTCTGTAGGGCTCTGCAGACAAAACACAGAAGAATGAATGATGCCTATCCATTAAGTATGTAGCCCAGATCTTGGAATATGACTGTGAGTTAGTCAAATAAATTCCTTACACAGTGTCCAGGAAGAAAGAGTTAGTTCCCTTGTAGGGGGATCCAGAAGAAATAGGATACTAAGTAATCAGCATGTGAAACACAGAAATGTCTTAAAAGCAGTACCACACAAATAATTGACTGTGGACAGCATCATCCTTTCCTTTTTAACCTCTACCTCTATTTGAACATTTTAATTTTCTGTGGCTGCAGGCAACAGAATAATGTTTCACAGGCTGCATGAAGGCACTGAGTTAGAGGAAAAGCAATTATTTTTTTTTTAATTCCTAAGTAAGATATTATTAGAGGTAAATTGAGTCTTACCTCAAAATTTCTTGGCTTAGTCCACAAAGACACACAAGACTCTTGGCTTATTCCATAGACATTTGATAAAGGAAAGATAAAGTTGGATTTTGGAGAAAGCTGCTGCTGCTGCTTTCAATTAGTGAAATAAAATATAAAATTTAGAAATTATCAAGCTTAGGTTCAGATTTGCTTGGGCAAGATTCTCAGCTGATGTAAAGCAACATAATTTTCCATAGTTACAGTTGAATTTCTTTATATCAGCTGAGAATCTGGCAGCTATTATTTATTTAGGCTTTCAGTAGGACATGAAAGTGCTCTGAGATACTTCTCTTTTTTTTCTCATTCAACCATAAGCCAGAGTACAAATGTTTGGTAATAAATTTTTCTTACCACTGGAATTTAGACTAGATACAAATGTAATTTAGCTGGTACTTTATTTTACAGCTCAGGGGATTTGTTGGATACTTACTTAGGGCAAAAGCATTTAGCTTTAGATATTGACACCAGCCGTGCTGTCATCTGGCAAACACTGGAGCACATATAGTACTTAGGAGAATTATATTTGGTAAATAAAAAAGATGTGTAAGTAAAAAATATGTTGATTGTAGTATAGGCTGATATTTTAAGCAGTCACAGATGGCAATGTACTAACTGGTTATTGACAGCAATATCAGCTCTAGAAAGGATTTTGACGGGTCTCATCATACAATGATTAATTGCTGCGAGGCACTCCAATTTCCTCTCTTGTTCAGCTCATGGCTCAGAGTAAAATCTGTTCCTCTTATTACACTCTACAACACAGGAAATATCTTCTCACTGCTGTATCCAAGGACCAATCAAAAGCCCAAAAGTCAGTCAAATAAGACTCACAGTCAATGCTGGAAAGGTCTTTCCTCAAGGGATTGAGAAAGGAAGGAAGTTAATATGGCTTTGCTGTCTGTGTTTTAATTTGTTTTAAATGACCAATGGGTAGTAGAGATGAATAGGTTTTCTGGGGAGAGCAGGTGGGTATTAGTCAAGTCAGTTCTCAGATTATGTATAGAACAACATAGGAGAAAAATTAACAGCTGTGAGAGGAAGCAAAGGATAGTAGACCTCATAACTAAAAGAACAAGGACAATAATTGAAATAAGAGCTATGTATTTTTCTGAGACTGTTCCTAAAACAGTGATATTACCTAATTGAAGGGTTGCTTCTATGCTCCTGGTATTGCATGCACAGTGATATTGGGTGTGAACTGGTTGTTGAGATTTCCTGGAAATGAACCAAGCCAAGTCCTGTCTGATCAGTTTCAGAGAAAATATTCAGCAACTAGTTCTGTCAAGAAGGCTTTTTACAGTGCAATTGTTTTTAATAATTAAAAGGAGAGGCTATATTGTGAGAATAGTGAAATGTGTTTAAAGTCTAGAAGTTCTCCCTTGCGTGACCTGAAACAATAGAAAGCATGTATGTGGGGTGAACTGCTTTACAGTGTGGAATTCTGTTTAACATTTTCAGGCTAGCTCCAGATGAGGTAGTAGATCTACATATCTGTACAACTCTGAACAGAAATTATAGTCTGGGTCCTGGAAGCAGTGCAGATGCATGATTGCTGCACTGAATTATGCTTTGGCTAGTGCAGTTAGGCTGACGTGGCCATGCTGTTAGCCTTATTTTGAGCTAGCTTAGATCTCTGTGCCCTATAGTGCAAACTTATCCAATGTCTTCACCCTTCCCAGAATCTAGAAATATTGACACTTTAAATATAACACTTGTTGTATCTGCAAAAGAGAGTGGAAGTGCTCAAGAGTATATCCAGCTGTAATTAGCAAGCTGTACTATGAGGTGGGCATTGCTCTTTATTTCTCCTGTCCTTCCTTATGAAACTAGACATAGGACAATAGATTGCTCAGAACTGTGCCTAAAGTCAGCAAAGGCAAACTCTTTCTTTGGTTCTTTGTGGCTGTGTTTTGCATCAAGGTTGCGGATTGGGCCAATTGTCTCATCAAGGTCAAATCTGACTTTGACAAGGTTTTAGATGCTGGTGTGTGTGTATATCTGTGCTGAGTGTAAAGGTGTTTTCAACTTCCTCTGCAACATAGGATGTGGTTCAGGTTTTGAGAATCATGAGGGCAGCTCTCACTTCGTCAGTTTCCTAACATCAAAGGATCTTTTGGAATTACTAATGCCTTGATCTCCACTTCTCAGTCTGTAGCACAGAGTTTATTCTGAAACACTTTGGTCTAATTAAAACCTTAGGGTCTGTATGAAACTGAGTGATGTATAAGGTTTGTGATATAAAAGAAGGAGAAGACCACATGATCATCAGGGTTTGTCGCTTGGTGATCTTTTTCTGGAATTATGTTCCACAGGTCTTCATCTTCTCTCTGCAGAACAGAAGGAGGTAAGGATATTGTATCTATTCAAGAGCTCTAAATCTGTAAGGAAACCTGCCTTGATTTCCAGAGAATCACATAATCATTGAATGGGTCAGTTTGGAAGGGACCATAGTGGGTGACCTGGTCCAACTTCCCTGCTTAAGCAGGGTCATCCCAGAGCACATGGCTTAGGATCCTGTTCAGAGTCTTCTGGAAAAGCTCAAGGGAGGGAGACTCCACAACCTCTCTGCCCAATCAGTTCCAGCGCACGGCCACTCACAGTAAAGTTCTTCTTCATGTTTAGGTGGAACTTCCTGCACATGAATTTCTGCCCATTGCCTCTTGTTCTATTGGCTGGCACTATCGAGAAGAGTCTGGATCCATCTTCTTGGCATCCTGCTTTCGATATTTATAGACAGTGAAGTCACTTTTCAGTACTCTCTTCTTGAGGCTGAGCAGGCCCAAACCTCTTGTAATTTCCTAACAAGACACTTGCTCTTGTTCCTTGATCAACTTAGTGGCTCTTGCCTGTACCCACTCCAGGAGCTGCATGTCTCTCCTGTACTGATAAGCCTGGAACTGCACACAGCACTCCAGGTGTGGCCTCACCTGGAGGACTTAAGAAAGAGGGCAGGATCATTTTCCTTGACCTGCTGGCTCTGCTCTTCCTAATGCACTCCTTCATGGCTACAACAACAAAAAAAAAAAAAAAAAAAAAAAAAAAAAAAAAAAAAAAAAAACCCCTATCCTTGGCTGAAACCAGGACAGAGGCCTGAATCTTCTCTCGCTAAATACTATTCCGTGATCAAAGGTGAAACATATCTAGTTTAGTGTTGCTTTTTTGACCTGATTACCATTGATGAATCATGAGTTACATTGCATCAGTAAAACAGGCAGATAGCAGTTTGATGTGTCTTAATTGTTGAGAGCAAGGGAGCACCCCACAAAATTTCTTCATCCAAAGGCCCAGTTGATATAGTTGTGGTGGGTGGTGGGGAGGAACAGAGGAGCAGGGAGACAGGTGCTGTCTGTCACCCATACAGTCTTGTTTGACATGTTTCATTTCAAACCCATAAGGAAGAATACACAGCCAAGAGCCACTAAAAAGAAAAAAAAATAATCTTAGAAATACATGGATAATTTCTCTCTATTGAACAGAAATTAAAAGATAGAGAAAAAAACTATGCCTTGATGTGCCTGACCCTGTAGCCTATCTGATCACAAAGGCCCAATGTCACTCAGGTCAGGCTAACAAGACGTCACCTCACATGATGATAACTGAGATTTGTAGATTTTCAGACTCCACCTGTATAGAGCAGTCATGGGAAGCCTGAATTCCAGGGGAAACACACATGGTATTGGGATCCCACAGAGTTCTGCTCAGCAAAGTGACAATAAAAAGCCAAAGAGTACAAAACTTCTATGCTATAACTGATTTCTGAAAATTATAAAAGAAGTAAAATTAAAGCTCATGACTTGAGATGAATACTATGAATGTTGAAGAATCATGAATTATTCCTAGGGAACATTAGGAACCCAACAGGCAGTCAAGTGATTTAAGACAGGTAGAAAAAATTAAAGATGTTTTTAATGCTAAAAGTTTGCACTTCAATATGTCCTTCAAGGTCAAACATACACCATAGGTTTATAGCCAAAATATGGTTTTTCTCTATTTGAGGTACTGATTTGAGGTTACTGATGCTGAAAGCTGATGCATGAAATTGCCTAATGGCTGCTTGAATTCAAGCAGCAGGACTGTTAATGAGGCATTCTTTCTTAGTGTAAATAAAACTCCTTACTTTGAGAACAGTTCTCCAAGTTTTGCAATTCAGTGAGTTTACAAATTGCTGCAAACCAATATCATATCTGCAAAATCAATTTCCAAATTCAATCTAGTATCACCTCCCCACCCAAACTTCAGCTAATAATATTTACCGCATTCCTTGCTTTTATTGAGCACTTAAGATGTTGGGTTTTTTCTATTAACATTACTTTTAACAATCCAGTTAAAATAGATCCTGTAGATTTGTTTAGTCCGTTGATCTAAAACCTAGACATAAATATGACAATAACATATCAAGTAGTTTTTACGTGCAAGGTCTTGAGAGTTACAGGATCTTAAAGAGCTACAGCAAATTTTCCTTACTTGGAATTATCTGTGGGATCTTATTTTCTTGTCTCTAAGCCTTCAGGTAGCAGTGCTTTTTTATAGGACCTTATTGATTGTCTATAATTACTCTTAAATAGCAAAAATAATTGATAAAAGTAATATTGAAATTATACAATTATCACTACTATATTTATAAAGTATTGAATATAGGTATGTAATAGCCAAATACCAAAATTACCAGATATATAGCTAGATATCTATTATATCAAATTTATATCTGAATTTTAGAGGTTTTTATGAACTTCAAGTGCTATTGCTTTACAGTTCTAGTAGTAATAATACCTTTGTTCCCTAAATAAAATCTTTTTATATTAACATTTTTCCTAAGGCTGAGGTGATGCAAACTCTGACCTATACCAAGTGAAATAATGAAATAAAATGTAAATAAAATATTGATAAAAAGATACTTAATTTCAGAAATAAACTGGACCATGTAAACATGCATGTGATTTAAGAGAGAGATAAAAGTTGTTAGCTGAAATGCTTTATTGCTTGAAAGCTGTTTTAGAGTAAGAAGAGATGATGATGTCCCTGAATAGAACAGCATATTTTGAAGAACAAGCCAAAATTAGAGTTTTGTTAATAATAGAGTGAATCTGGTAAAGCTTCCCTATGTAAGTTTACACCTGGCATATCTTTTTTTCCTTTTTTTTTTTCCCCTTCAATCTCCAGATTACACATGAGAAAGTTTCTGGTTAGCATAGCTGTCATGGGGAGACCTAGTGAGGAGATGGTGTTGTACACAAGGTTTATTAGTCAGAGGGAAATCATCAGTGAAAGGAGAATCAAGAAGAGCAGGAATAGTGTTCAAAGGAAGCAAGACTGTTGAGTAAAAGGTATCAGCTGGGGCTCTGGTCTGTGGAGGCCTGGATGGTATTTGGGTGAGAGAATTTAGATCTTCTGTAGGAGTGCAACAATGCTTTGAAATGAGGGTTTTAAAGACCCTCATTTTAAAGACCCTCCAGAAGAAATATATCTTTGACTGGGAGAAATGGGGAAATTTGTGTTTGGAGATTCTTGAAATATGAATGGACTTTTGGTGTGAAATTTTGAGGTGTCCCCACTAGGCATTCTTATCCCTTAATCTCCTTTTGCAGGGATGATGACCCATACTCAGGCCCTTATATGTTTTGTAGGCTTAACTGTGCCCTCAGAATTCTTAAGTTTATGCTAATCAGCATAACCTTCCAAGTCATGCAAAGGAAAATGAATACCTGTAGTATACATGTGGGAAGAGTATGTGATACTTCTGTATCTGTATCATACTAGAGAACAAGGGATTTGCTTTGTTACTCAAAAGATGTTAGAACAATAATGTGCAGCCCCGTGTAACTAAACTTGTGTGTTGAGATAATACACTGTGGTGTGTAAGCAGTGAAAGACTCTAGTTATTTTCACAGCCATAAAAAATAGGACCAGAAACCCTCAGCTTCTTTCTCGAAATGACAGGCTTATTTTCTGTCTGTTCAAAGGTAAATGGCAAAATTATAGTCAGGCCTTAAGTAATATGGTGTCTACACATTCTTCCATGAACAATTAATGGCTTTCTGCTTCTGAAAATGTA
Organism: Zonotrichia albicollis; assembly: GCF_047830755.1. Taxonomy (NCBI): domain Eukaryota; kingdom Metazoa; phylum Chordata; class Aves; order Passeriformes; family Passerellidae; genus Zonotrichia; species Zonotrichia albicollis. Next base: position 91,358,606 of record NC_133819.1, read on the forward strand.
TCACCTCTTATGACCAAGGAGATTTCAATCCATGATACTCAATATGAGTACAATCCCACTATCTTGTCCAACTCCCCATTCCTGAGCATTCCTGCCACAAATATGATCTAGGGAAATTCTGTGTGGTGCCATGGGTGGCATCTTTTCATTAAATCAAAAAAAAGTGAAAAGCACATCAGTGTTTTAGGCATTGCACAAAGAAACAGCTAGACCCTCTCTCAGTAAAATGGTGGGGCTGGGATGATTGCCATCTAGGATGTCACTAATTGGTGTTTTCTCTAAGGTGTGATAGGTTATTGGGCTATTAGGCATAATATTACTGTCTTATAAAGCTACTGCATAATGCAACCAGTAGAGTGTGCCACAAAGGTTATATCAAAGGACAGCATGATTTTAAAGTCAGTCTGGTGTTACTGTGATGAACCAAGGATGTTTCTACATGAATAGGTTAATGCAAAATCTGGTTCTAGCATGTATGCTTACTGTAACATGCATTTAGTACATGTACAGGTCTACATGTGTTCCTGTATAAAGCTGTGAGAAAGATGTGAAGAGATAACTGGAGACATTCCGAAGTGGTAGAGACAGACATTTTACACTCACTATGACCAGGAAGCAGTGCAGGTATTGTACTGGTGAAAATATTCAAGTGATGATAAAGGAAGCTGGATGAAACAAAAGTTGTCATTAAGAGAAGGCTTTAAATAAAAGACTCCAAAAACATAGGCACATACTGTGCTAACCAAAAGGAATTTGCATTAGCAACAATAGAAAAGAGAAAAATTGTCAAGAGAAATCAATAATATTTGGTATAGTGTTTATTTTTATTATTTATTTTTATTAATGTTGTAATGGCAGATCATTAAATATTTTTTACAGAGAACTTAGACTGGATTGAAGAGGAAAAATGTACAAATTATACACTCCCCTGTGCATGTGCCACTTACCTTGTATGTAGATCAGACCCCACTGACACTAATTTAGGCTCATATTATATTGACTTATTACAGTTTGGTCCCCTCTCCACTTCCAAGTTTGGGCCAAGTGAAAACCTTTGTAAAACAGACATGAATCTAATTCAAGACAGAGACACCACCACAATACCCCTCTGCTCCCCCAAACCACAGACTGCAATCTGAAAACATTCTGTGCTGGACAATACCTGACTGTATTTCTGCATTCATGCAATTTGCTGGGAGATGTTTCTGAAGCTGAATGGTCAACACTTCTTTATTGGCCTTTGGCAGGTAAATGTTGGGATATGAGGGGGGAAAATAATGAGGCTTTTATTAAAGATGCTAGAGTTCTTATGGGTTAAGTGGACTGTCACTTATTTAGATAAACAAGGAAAATACACTGATCAGAAATACTGGTGATAATAGAGCTTATAGCACCCAGTCTTGAATGAAGCAGAATTTTCTGGCAAAATGTCAAGAGAAAACTTGGTACTTAGTAGCTCAAAGATGACATCTTCAATCTGTGCAATAGTTAATAAAAAGCCAGGTGTCTTTGGTAAAGGAGTAATAGGAAGGAAGGAGGGATGGAAGGAAGGGTGACTAATGGAACATAATTGCGTATGGATATTGGATATGGATTTTGTTCACTCTGCACAGCAACTAGGGATATTTTCATACATGTTTGAAAAATTGTCCTAGGGGACAAATGTCAGTTCCTTAGGATTTAAAAGAAAATACAGCTGTACAAAAACAAATTTGCGCAACTGGTGAAACCAGTGAAAATCCTATTGCTGTGGAGAAGCAAAATCCTGCATCACCTAGTTTCTTATCTCACCCACTTTGCTGTAAGAGAAAGATACATAATTATGTGGCTGCTTGTCCATATAGTTGTGGTAAATTATATTCCGTTACTTTTTGCCTGTATAGGAGAGTGCTACTTGTCAGTTATTAGAGGCAGAGTGGTAGCATCGCATCGTTACCAATATCAAAATTATCAATAGTTTTCATTATCAGTCCCCATTTTAAGTTGTTTATAGCTTGGCACAACTTCAGTCCTTAGGGTGGAAATTTCTCCATGTTTTGTGTCAGCCTCAAGATTTCTGATTTTTACATTTTATTTTAATTTCAAACAAAGTGATTCAGTGGTCCATTATTTCTTTGACCAGCAACCCCCTCCTTTCCAATAGAGACTTGGAATAGTATCAGGGATGTGTGGGGGTATTTTTTGTTGGCCCCTTCAAAATCTGTTGAAATTCGGCCAAATAATAAATATTTGAAAGATACGCTCAGCCAACTTCCTTCATATTAAAAAGCTAAACTCTTCCTCCACAAGCATGTGTTTATTGCTGATTGAACCATATGTGGCCTCTTTCACAGCAGGCGAGGGAGTTTCCTGGATCCTATCTCTGGTCAGAGACTTCCATTTTATTTGCAGCCTTGTGCAGTGCAAGGGAAAGGCAGGAACCAATGTCAGAATGAAGGTCAAGTTTTCCTGTGTGTTTTATTTTGCATGTGGCCTCCAGCTACCACTCAAGAAATCTGGAGAAAGGAGGGGTTCAAAAAACAGATCTGGAGAAGGATAAGGAGCAGAATTAGGTCAGTAAGTCTTGTGAGATGTAATCTGAAGTGTGAATCAGAGCTTCTGCCAAGGTGTTATAACAAGAAGAGGCTTGTAAGAGAAGAAAGGACTGGGATAAGGGTAGACAGATTATACTTGGTTGGGAGGTGATTGGTTACTGCTAAAAGTAAAATCAGGATTAGGACAAGTTAGGAAAAGATTGGGTTAAAAATATTGCTGAACAGAATCTGGGTTGCACAGACAATCATGATTAAAAAAAGAGTAAGATGAAAACAGGATGGAATGGGTAACAGATTGGAGCAAGTGCATTAGACTCCTCTCTGAAGAACAGAGAAAATGTAACTTTATCTTTGCATCCATTCCTTCTTTTGCCTTTTGGCAGATTTTCATAAATTGAATGCAATGTAACTTGGCTTGGACAAAAAAGTTGATTGCAAATATGTCAAAATTTTTCCTTGCTTTTGAAGATACAAACCTATAGTCTGTGTATAACTGAAAAACAAATGTTAAAAAATGAAATTAAGGATGTGTTGATAAAAAATTCATGTGATAGAAAATAAGATAACATTTTCAGTATGACATTAGCCCGAGTGATTTAGGCAATTTCAAGTTACTGAAATTATAATTCCAATGTAAGCAGATTGCATGGAACCTAATTCTGGTGCAGGTGGTTTCAGTTGGAGGTAGTGGCTTTGTAAAAGGTTGCTTAGATTATTTGTATTTTTATATTAGGCTTTAGGGAGCAGCAGGTGGAAGTTCTGCGATACTGTGAAGATATCTCTAGGCTGCAACTTACTTTTCTTTTTTCATGTACAAGTTCTTTTTGAGGTATTTTTGTTTTTATCCAGCAGCTCCACCACAATCTTAATTGTCTGATATATGGTTAAAATGCACTTAGCATATGAGCTATGTACTTCATTGAAGAATACTGATTGACTCATACGGGCTTTGAAAACTGTTCTGCACAGTTACCATCCCATTGCAGGAATAGGACAAATTCTACATCCTATGAAGACTATTCCTTGTCTGCAGTAATTTCTGAACTCTCACACAATCAAGTATTATTAATTGTTACATAGTATGTAATGGAATTTTATACTGAATTTTTTATGATTTATTCATAAAACACTGTGAATTTTCTGAAAGTTTATTACAACCTTTACCATTATGACTTATATTCATCATTGGCAACAAATGATATTTTTTAAATTTTACATGAGCTATTTCAGGTGAAATTATGGACTGTTACTATCCTCTCCTAATTCCCAGATAACCAGGATAACTAGCTTTTACTTATTCATCCTTTTGCCCTTTTGAAAGGTTGCCACACAAGATTTTTCCCACTCTTATGAAATTTCCCCAGGACTAACTTGGGGTCAGCATTAAAGATTCACAAGAGTCTCTTCATTGCTGTAACTGAAGGCCTAGCTCCTAAATGGTAAAGGCTGACTTAGAGTCTGTAAGAATATATCTGAAATAAGAGTTGTCACTTTTCCATATCCATTTTTTTACCTATATACCTACCTTCAGTGAATTTCATCTAACATTTAATTGCCCTATGCCTGAAGGTGCAATACAGTGCCAGGTTAAGAGTAAGAAGTGACTGCAGTATCTGAATTCCAGTAGCACTATCTGCACTACTTCACAGTGAGCTCTTTTTCCTGCTGCCTTAAATAGCTTAATATCATAAGGAACTGTTGACACTTTATATTCACCCTCTCTTCCTTCCAGTTCTTTAGATGCAGTACAGACCCAAAAACATGACTGCAGAGCTCCACAGGGATCCTCCTTCTACACTGGGGAAGGACTCTTAATCTCTGTTTCCAATCTTAAACAATTATTTATACATGCAAGAATCTTCTTTGTAATCTTCTGACTTCTCAGTTCCTTTAAGGACCCTTGGTAAGGGATCTTGTCAAACGCTTTCTGGAAATCCAAATAATCTGTATCATCAGGGTGAATCTTATTAATTCTCTTGTGTATCATTTAAAGAACTTGCATTGATTTGTTGGACATAATTTCTTTTTAAAGAAGTAGTTCTAACTCCTTCCTATTACATGTAATTTATTAATATGTCCACTGGTTATATTCTTACAATAGTTCCTGCTGAATTGCACAATATAGATGTTGGAGTTCTTGGTTTTACTTCCTTCATTATGCATAAGCACTCTTTAAAAAAAAAATCTCTTTTAATCACCACTTAGTTAACAAATTATTTCAAACAAAGATTGTCCAAAACAATTCAGATAATTCATTCTTCCATCATCTTAGGCTTCTTGGATAGGTATGATCTCTTGTTGGTGACTTAGCACTGTTCATTTTATATTTTTGTATGATAAATGAGTTTGGAAACATTTCATTATAAAGTGGAATTTCAGAGGACCCCTTATTTAGAAGAATAGTGGCCTAGGAATTTATCCACTTTTTTCATGTCAGTCGCCAATAAAATTTTATTCCTTTTCTTTTCTTTTCTTTTCTTTTCTTTTCTTTTCTTTTCTTTTCTTTTCTTTTCTTTTCTTTTCTTTTCTTTTCTTTTCTTTTCTTTTCTTTTCTTTTCTTTTCTTTTCTTTTCTTTTCTTTTCTTTTCCTTGGAGCATTTTTTAACTGTGATGAGCATGTAAAAGCTTTACTTAAGGTTTTTTGTACTTACTGAAAGTTAGTACTCAAACTTTTGTTTGGTCCATCATATTGTTTTCACATTTGCTCTGCTTAACTTTGTGTTCTGTTCCCTTTTGCTTGTTTACAACCTGTCATGTCTCTGATGATAAAGGAAAATGGAAGGACTCTTTCTCTTACCAGTTTTTTCTGCCTTGAGTGATGTTTTTAATGTCTTTGGCCATTTTAGCCCTATGAGGGAAAAGAACAAGACGAACTTTCTTTCACTACAAAGTTCTGCAGCTAAGTTGGAAACTTCCCTGATCTGTTAGTTCCTCTGTGAAAGATCAAGTTCTCCAAAACCAAAGATTATATTGCCAAAACCAAGCCAGCTTTTCACAACAGAGAGTAACAGTGAAATGTTTCAAAACCTCTCCTTCAATACAGGGCACTTGGTTGGTTCAGCCTTTGGGACTCTTCCAGAGCAACATTCATTTGGTGACAAGCAATGTGCGCCTGCCACAGAATATGTAGGGTGTGTGAGTTCTGAACACCATTTGATACTCAGAAATGTTTCTAAATGATTGATAATTCTGCAGTAGTTTTCCTGTCATTAAAAAAAAAAAAAAAACACCAGCAGGAGAGCGATGGAGAAATATTAATCAAATTTTAGAAACATCTCTGTCTGTATGCATATATCTGACTGTATTTGAAGTAGAGCTTTGTAAGTCATACAACTCATACAACCCATCTTTTTATCTTTTAAATTTGAAGACCTACTTTTATGATAGTAAAATACAATTATAAGCAGCTTTAGGCTAAAGTTATACTACTGTGCTATTGTCAAAAGCTTTCCATGTTGCTTTCAACAAAATTAATAATAGTAACTGCTCATGGTTGGAACCTGAGAATTCCTGAACTAAAATGGATGAGGATTGACAAAGCTCAGCTTCCCAGTGGCTTTGCAACCCTTCTGTATGTTCAAAGTAAAACACTGTAAACTAATGGCTTCATAGTCTTTTGCTTATTGAAGGAATAAGTGTGAGAGATCTACATATATTCAGTCTTATGAAGAAACATATTTTGTTGTAACAAAATTAACATCTTAATTTGCTGGGTAGCTATAGCTATCCATTCTTTTTTACCTACATGTGATGCATTAAGTCATAAATGCCGTATCTTTATAGGCTACTCAGAAGGACTTAGAAATACTTCTAATTATCTTTATCTAAATCAAAATTTATCAATAAATATTTATTGTGTATTTTTTAACAATTTCAGTCAGGAAAAACATATGTGTGTTACCTTTTGTTTCAGTATCTATATCCCATGGTATTGGTTGTTAGTGTGGGAAATAGTAAAGGTAAGAAGATTTCTAGAAAGCTGAAAAAATATGAAAATATATTTTATTCATTGTTATCCATTGTTTTTTAGATGCTTCCTTTAATTTCTACTGCTGCTGCTGTTCTGTTTATCCCCTCCAATTCTTGATGCTGCTGCTATTCTTCTAGGCTTCCTTTTTCTACACTTGTGGTGCTCTAAATCTGTCAACCAGATGCAGCTTCCAGGAGTCCTGATTACAAGCAGATTTGCAAGCTCTTGTATGTTACTTTCTATTTTAAAAAGTTGACTTGGGATTTGGAAAAAGCTCCCCATTTAGTTCTTTAAATAGAAAGAAAATACTGTAACTCAATGTTGGCTGCTGGTTAGCACTACTGAAACCAACTCATGGCTGGAAACAGATTTGTGGCATTGTTTGGCTCTATAGATGATGATTTATTTTAATGGTATTAGAAAGTGCATGTAGGAGAGAGTTTGCCTTCATTTTAAGTATTTCTAAAGGTGTAAGGCCTTGTGGTGCCAGGGAAGCAGACAAGGGAAGACTGTCTGGACTCCTGAGAAAAATGCATCAGTCAGCTTCCATGACCTGTACAAGAGCTATATTTCAACTGTAGGGCTGTTCTCTAGATTACCCCAGGAAACCTAGTTTGCTATTACCTCCCTAATATTCACAAAAGCTGTATGGCAAAAATGCTCCCTCTTCCCAGGCTCTTGACCTGTCTGAGGAGACAACAGGGGCCTCTTCAGCTGGGCAAGCTCCTGATGCATTCTGTCATGCCAATGCAACCTGTTCTGATAAGCAGCATGTGAAACTCCTCTTTTTCCCTTCCTTGTACTGGCACAAATCTGCCAATGTGTGGGCAGCAGAGATGCTGAGTGTATTCCAACTGTGCTCAGTGAGACATTCCCATCTGGATTTTGGTGTCCAAAGACAGAGAAGATAAGGGATCTAGCCATGAGAAAAGTGACACCGAGACGAAGTAAAGCGTGCCTCTCAGCAGTGGCCACAATGTGACAGCATTTCTTAAGAGACCATCAAATGATGACACTTCTTGAACTGTAGCTTGTTAACAGAGATCAACAACAGTTCAGGGGGCTTTTGAGACCCACTGTGCGCTGGAAGCGTGTGCACTGTGGTCAGTACTGCTGAGGCATCCCGGGAGTATGTGGTCCTCTCCTTCTCTTTGACTTCACAAAAGTGCCACAAGTGTCCACCTCTCCCTGGACCTGATGGAGTCACTTAGTGGCAAACCTGGTTAGTTATAGCCCTGGAATGAAGCCCAGATTCTGCTGGTAGAAGTAAGTGATTTCACTCTAGGAGAGAACTGGTACCAGTCAGCTCTGCCTTACAATGTAATCCAGTTGATTAAATAAAATTGTTCCTAAAAGGGAATATTTCTTTGCCTCCAAAAGAAATTAAGGGACAATTTTACATTAAATGAAAAATGCATTTTTTTTTCATTTGTGGTAAAGACAGAGAAAACAGTATTGAAAGGGGATTAAAATTATCTTTCAATTGAGAGCTGTAATCTTACCCTCCCCATCATCAAGTTTTTTATGAGCCATGAAACTGATAATTTTCATGTATGACACAGGAATCTTTGCATGTATTGTGACTGTATTTGGAAAAAAAATAATTATAAAATTGGTTAAAAGCAGTCCTCAGTATTTGAGGTGATTATATATTTTGGACAAATCTGCCCATATGAGGTGTTTAAGAGAATGTATCCATCTGCCAAAGGGATGAAAATTCACCTTGAGGTATAGTAAAATGACTGAGCATGGCCTTAGCTCTGCACTCTTACTGCTGCCTCAGGAAAAATGACTAATTTTAGTGGCAAAACAGATCCAGAATTATCTTGAGATCAAAGTCTGAAGTTGTAAGGGGCTCTTACTCTGATTGCTCAAGTTTGGGAGGATGCTTATTACAATATCCTGCATATCAAGCCAAAGCTATTTGCAATTCATATTACCTTAGTTTATGTTTTACAAAGTGCAATCATTGTACAGACTCTGCAGCCTTTCCCACACTCTGAGTGAAATACAATAATCTACTGCTACTCAGTAGATTATTATGTCTGTGGAAATATATGTGACTCTAAAGTGATAGCATTCCCATTTGTATTTATTTGTATATTAGTCCTATTTATATTTATTCACAGAATGGGCTAATCCTTCACATATTTGACAAATAGACACATCATGTTTGTTATGGTGTTGCCATGAAGTGGAAACCTGCGATAAAATTATTATAATAGTCATCAAAGTCTTGCAGTACTGGGGTTATAATCAGCTGCAATGTAAGAAGGTATGTATTTGTATATAAAAATTGCCAGTTTTGAAACCAAAATACATTGAAGATATTTCTACTGTCAACCTAGAAGAGAAAAAGCACTTTTCATTGACAAGGGGTCCATATATTTGTGCTGCATGTGAGAATGCCTGTTCAGTATCTGCAGAAGTATAGAATAACTATTAAGCATAGTTATTCTAGATGTTAAAGGAAAAACCTATATTTTCTCTTCAAATGATTTCATTTCACTGGGGTTTTTTTTCATGTCATCACTGTATCTTGCAGTCTTTTGATTAATTGCTCTTGGATGTCAATGTGTATTAGGCAATATTTAGTTATTAATTCTCAGGGATTTAAAGGCATTACAAAGATTTATACTCAGTATTGAAAACATCACCATCACAGTATTGAAGTATGTACAATTGAGCACAAATAATTATGTGGACCAGTCTTATATTTTTAATTATCATAAAGTCCAAGATAAATAGGTTTTATGAATTTCATTTAGTATCTAGTCTAAAGTGGTTGGTATCTTTAATTTTCTCCTGCATTCTCCAAACTAGGTAACTTCAGTGATATTTTATGCATGAAGCTGTTTATATTTCCCCAGCCTGCAACAGTACTATTTCCATCTTGAAAATAATTCTGGCTGCATCCTAACCAGGTTTAGCCCTAGAAGGACATTGTTTTTCCACATGTAAAAAGAACTGCTGAACTGATAAGCTTATTTTGAAGCCTATTTAAGATCAGAATTTTACGGACAGAGGCTTCACATTCATGACTAGCTCATTAACTTAACTCATTAATATCTGGTGCTTAAGGAAAACTAAATTTTAAAATGTAGCAGAAGAAGGTAGAACTAATCATTTTAGAATCAATTTTGTCATATTTAAATGGTTCCAGACAGGCCTCATGTGACTGGTTCTTTATCTGAGTATTTTAAAATATAATGTAACATTGATTCTTTCTATTTTCTTTTTGGTTTCACTAAAGACCTATTTTCAAGATTTTATCTGCCGGGAGGGTTAAAATGTACTTTGAAAAATATTAGAACACAGGTTCATTGCTCCACAAAATGAAATCATCACTTTAATTTCTTTATGTCACAGGAATATTTGGTGTTCCAGCCCATAATTGCTGTAGAGTTAATCGAGACTGTACTTTACAAAAAGGATAAAGTTGCAAAAATACAAACCCTATTGGAAAATCACTTTTTTTGTTGCATGTGGGATCCCTAAGTGACAGGAAAGGATATTGAACTATAGAGAGACGGCAAAAAACATCATGTAGAAGGGGGGAAGTCTAGAAATGCAACTGGTAAGAGAGAAACTAAGGCATCATTTTACAATTTTGAAGGCAGCTTGCCTTTTTTAGAATTTATTTTCATGTGTCTGCAATGTGATATTGCCTGTCATTTTATTGGAGCCATGAGAGTTCCCATCTCTTATCTTCTGCTTCTTTTCCCTGCTTTAGTCTGTTCTGATTGCCTTTGCCATTCCCACCCTTTATCTTCTCACATCCCTTTTTTCTCTTCCAGTACATATTTCTTGCAAAAGAATGAGTCCCAATATTTCCGATGAAGGTTCCGACATATTATTGACGCTCCTCTTCATCTTGCTCATTGAACCTTGCAAGTTTGGCTGTTTTGGGAAGGTCAGCTCTGTGGTCTTCTCCTCCACCTACGGTGGACTGGTGGCTATCATCCACTGTCTCATGGGGGGGACAGATAGACATTGGGCTAACTTAAGGGTCTCTCCAGTCAAATAGGAAAAGCAAATGGGTGCTTGGATGGGATACAGTTCTTGCAGATCACCTTTCTGTTGTCAAAATCAATGTAATTGCTACATAGTTAGTTTTCATGTGTTTATTTTTGAAATGAACTTCCAATGAATTTGTTTGAGAAGTGACAGAAAAAAAAAATAACCCCAAACCCATACATTTCCCAAAGAAAACGTAATCTCAAAACTCAACAAAATTATCTTTGTATTTAAAAATGCCTATATAAATTAGCCTGGAAATGCTGGGTATGAAAGAAAAACATAAACAAGAAGCTTCAAGACTTTTATGGAAAAGAACAAGGAAGCAAGGAACTGAGCATTACAAAAAGCTCAAAATAGGGTGTATGTGGGGCATTTTTATTTTGCGACGACAATTTGCATAATAAAGGATCAACTGACAAAAGAAGTGATTTAAAACAAAAAGGGTTAGTTGAATAATTAAAAAGCACATTAAACCAACCAAACTTAAATGTAGCAAGATGAATAGTTCTTACATGCTACAGTGAGGCAGTACATAAAATCCTCAGATAGAAGCAAAGTGAATATGAAAATAAACTGCTAAAAAAAAAAAATCATGTTTTCAAGGGGTTTTTTTCCAGGAAGACAGAATTACATACCTGCATGTATACTTTTCTTGTTCTTTACAAAGTAATTTATATTTCTATCTAATACGTCTGCCCTAAGGGTCTAACAAATACAAGTGGGAAAATATAATTAAGATAGAATTATAAAACCAACTGCAAAATATATTTTCTTTATTTCCTCATGATAACTGTAAAGAAAGGAAAGCAACGACTGACATTCCTTGTTTAATGCAGCTTACTTAGTGACTGGCATAATGATAAGTGATGGTAATTTACCTTAAAAACCTTAATGAGTGGATCATTACTATAGAGAAATGGGAAGAAAACTTTAATCCCACAGAGGCAGAGCTCCATGGTTGGCTGTGCAATAACCAGACAGAACTCTGAATGAGATTCCCAAGCTTCTGTTCCCTAGATAAAATTTTCTCTCACTCCACTTTTGCAAAGGTAATGAGGAGGTAATGAGGCTTGACTTGAATTTTTTCAGCACTTGATTCCCTTCATTCCCCAGCAGGTTCCCATAGGATAGAGTAAGATGTTGGATTTATATAAAAGCTGTGCTGATAGATAGGTGGAGGAGGTGAGCCATGCTATTTGGTTTTGGATTCTGTCTGTATGAGAAGGGGTTCAGATAAATTTCAAGTTCTTTCAGCACTGTCAATTCACTCTGATAGTTTCCACAGAATAAGACAATTTGACGACATGCAGACCTTGTCAGGGTTGTTGACTGTTTATTTTGTCACTTGACTGATACTAAACACTGACCTTTCTGTGCCACCTTTTCTTCCTCTTTTCCCCCCATTTTTCACTAACTTAATGTACACATCTGAGTAAATAATAAAACCCAAAAAGGTAGGCAGAAATGTTGTATTAGATCATTAGCTTAATTTGAGCTGAAAGGTCTTTGTTGTAAGTTGGGGGTGGGAAGGGACCTGGGGACCTTTGCAAAGTATTTTGCTGGCAAGCTTGTTGAGATTTGATTGCCTTTGTTGTGATAATCTGAAATTAATTTGCACTTGAACCCATCTTTCTTCTGGGCTCAATTTAAACACGGTTATAATTATGCGCCCTGCATGAAATTGAGAACAGACACTGATATGACAAGTCTGAATTTTTTAATTCCCCAGGTACTAAAGGCTTTTTTCCCCACTTATCTCACAAGGTAATAAAACAAAATGTTCCAGTGAAGCACATGCTTAAGAGAGAGGTATTTGCCTGAGGGGAAACAGTAATAATCAGTGTATTGCTACACATTTACTCATGTACTTTCTCAGTAGGTCAATCTCTTTCTTTTAAAGTGATGTTAAACTTCTGCTAATATTGGTTGATTTGTACCTGGTACAATATTAATAAAAAAAAAAAAAGAAATTATATGTTTTATTCTATTTTAGCAGATCCTTATTTAAAAGGCTTTTTCTCCAACATCCATTTTGATAGATATTTTTTTAAAAACCCACTATTGAAGACTACCTCCTAACATCCACAATTGATCTTAGCAGTGCACCTTTCTTGTTCTCAGTATGAGCTGTAATATCCTTATCAGCATTCTTTTAGTTTTAACCCAGATTAGTGTTTTTGGTGAGGAATCTCATTAACTACAGTAAGCCCATCTTCTTTTGTGATTTCCTTTGGAATTGTAATGTACGAAAAGGCCAACAAGGTCAATGCCCTGGGCACAAATTCCTCTTTAAATCATCATTCAGCTCAGAGTAACAACGTTCTACTTAGAAATAGACATTTTTAAAGATCTGGAACAAACTGCTCAGTTCCTTGGAAGTGAAAATCATAAGGAAGAGAAGCAGAAATTAAGAGCATAGGAAATTAAGTGTAGGGATCTGCAGACTATTTGTTAGATACATGAATTTCCTTTTCACCAGTGCAATTTTTCTCCTATCTGCCCTTTGAATTTGTATACTGTGTCATTTTGAATGAAGAGGGTGGTTTTTAGTAAAATTACCCTACATTTTAGCACTGGTTCTGAAGGTATTAATGATGCTACTGTGTTAGATTTTTTTTAGCATTAGTAACAGCTATTTTTGTCTCCCCAATGCCATAGATTGCATTCAGTTGACTTTCTTGAGAAACTTGAATTATTAAGCATATCCTGTGTTTATACCAAGGAAAATAATGGTGTTATTTCTGCCATATTATTTTACTAGTAGCAACTTAAAAAACAAGCACAGAACTCATGATGAATATTTCACCATTCTCATTCACGTCTCTACTGCCATTGCAAAAAACCAAAGTAGGTGAAATAACTGACTAGCACCTCATTGTGGTTAAAAAGCAGAGCTTGGCCCCTGCTTTTTTAAAGGAGTCAATATTCATTTGAATACTTTTTGGAAATTTACTTAATTTTAACTAATGATTGTTGCCTTCCTGGTTATAATTGAAATAAAAATGAAAATGGGTGATGTACAGTGAAGATTTATCCTCCTTTGCCTTATAAAAGGAAATGTTGTGATCAGGCTGGCACATTTGAAGATAAAGAGAAAAGCTAGAAATAGTAATATGCAGAGTCGTTACTTTTCTACACTGAAGTCCATATTGGCTGCAGTAAGATTTGTCATAAAATTACTTTTTATTTTAAAACTTGTGTATTTTTTTTTTTAAATACTAGTTTATTGAAAGGAAGGGAGAGTGGAAGTGACGTTATCTAATTTCAGTGAGGGCGGACCCATGCAAAATATGGTTTGACTATGGACACTGAGGCTACATATATTTTTTTTACTGTAATATCAACATCGCAAGTCCATGATGCAGATATCCCAGATTGGGCCCCTATACACAAAACCTTGTTAAAAAAAATTAAGTGCATCTTCTACTGTGTTCCCTGCCTCTCCATGCCTTTTTTCAGAAAAAAATTTAGAAATCATGGGAAAAAAAAGCCAACCATGCAATAAACTTCTTAGTCCACAACACAGCTATTAAACAATGTAGTAGCTCAAAGCAGCAAAATGTCACTACAGTGGAGAAATGCATAGTCCTCCATATCTTGAAACCTAAGGGAAAAATCTGTTTAGCATATGACCAGCAACAAGACATCTAAAATGCACCAATAACAATACGGGATGACACGCTAGGAGAGTACATATGATAAGACCTGTGTGGCCACACATGGCGTGGTACATTTTCACCCCTTAGTTTATGTGTTTTGCTTTCCACTTCCACATTTTCTGGTGACTTTATCTAGTCTCGTTCAATCATGCTGCGCACATCACAGTCACTTACTGACAAGCAGCCCTGGCTGAAGCATTCAAAGAAACAACCTTCCACAAACAAAGCAGGCAAGTCCTGTTTCTCTTAAGATAAAATCTGCTGATCTCATTATTGATTGTCTGCTTTCAGGGGTTTTGTTTCCTGAAAGTTTGATATGGGGCAACAGAGGTGACAAAAGATTGGCACTGCGACCTGGAAATTAAATGGTCGACTATTAGATCAACGTCAAATAGGGTGAGGCTGAAGTGTTTGGCAAAAGCATTAGATGCTGTCTTGACATAATCTCTCTCTCCCTCTTTCTCTCTCTCTCTGCTTTATCTTGAATCTGTTTTGAACCCTCCCAGGCAATTTACTATACTTGTCATTGATCTTTATCACCTAATGTGCCCCTATGAAGAATTACTTTTTGAATGATAAATCAGCTTCCCCATTTAAACAATTGTATGCCCCACCTTAATGTGAAAATAGGCTCTGAAAGGAAAAAGAAATATAGTGTTAATATTAATCACTGACCAGTGGAACACTTGTGATTTTGAAAGGAATACCAGATTTTCCTTTATTGTGGAGGGAATTATTGTACTAGAAATAAATGATGAACCCTCTTTCTATTAAACTCTAAATGCTGCTAAGAAATAAATTACACTGGCAAATTACAATCAGTGAGCTAGGAGGAAAAAAAAGAAAGAAAATAATTTTTCAGTAGAGTTCAGGAACTTGTAATTGCTATCCAGTGTTTTATGCAAATAGGTAGCCTATAACATGCACAGATGTACTCCTTCTTCCACAGGTGCTATGGTTTGGGCATGTAAGAGGTGTTTGGAAGAAGATCACAGTGATAATAAGTAATAGACTAACCATTTCTGGTAATCCTTCCTCACTCTCCAACTTGGTTATTCAACTGGCCTTTGTCTCATGTATAAAATAACAGATCTATCATGTTGGTATTATAAAAATTGATAGGTATTCCCTACAACATTCAAAAAAGAAGTGGTTTATGAAGCCAACTCACTGTTTTGACCACCTGAATGTATGATCTCTAATCCACGCAGGGATGGTCATACACACAGGGTTAACCTTTCATCAAATCCATGGCTAATACATATTTGGAGTCTATTTCTCCAAGAGAATACTTTAGGAAAAACACTAATCTGATTCTCCTTTTTCTTCTGTCTGAAGGAAAGCATAAGGAAGATAATGGTTGAAGGCCTTACAAACCCTAACTAGAGGAATGAAAAATTAAACTGGAGAGATTCTAAGAAAAATTTTGCAGTCTGTAACAATTGCATAAGATTAGATGGCCTTATTCTGTCCCTGGAAAGGAAAACATCTCTGAACCCTACCAACTTACCAAGTTTTCCTACCAACTTATCTCTAGAATGTACAATAGTTCTTCAAATACATTGTCGCTGAACTTTATTTTGAAAGTCATATTATTCAAAATTTAGTTTAGAATTTTATTTCAGTAGCTCTTTCAGACAGCCTGGTTGTATTAAATGTAGAATATTTATGTATGTCGGGCCTAAGATGTCAGCACTACCAGTAGAAATAGTTGTATGGGATGTTGAAGTGGTGATATGGTAACAGTGACAACTTCAAAGCTCTATAATGTGAAACTGTCTTTTAACTGCTAATCTCTTGAATCAATATGTGTTGCATTGATTCACTCTATTCTAGGGTAACTCAAGAGTGTGCACATACATATCAATCTCTCCATGCCACCTCTGCTCCCACCATATGTTATACAGGGAATGAAGCACATTTAAAATGTTCCATTTCTACTCTATAGAACATTTTGTCACTATATTCTTTCAACAGCTCTGGTTCTCTTATTCTGAGGCACCGAATTCTTCATTTTTCTTGTTTCCCTGACTAGAAAAGTAATACAAAGCTTTTTCAAAATGAACAATTAGAACCGCACTTCAGTCCTTTGAACCACTACATAAAGATCTGTGGTCAAGTTGCCTATATGTTTCTCTAGCCTGCAAGTACTTACAGGGCTTTTTGGTATTGTGAAGTTTGAAGCTTTGAATTATATTGCATATGTCGTCCTTCAGTAAAGGTATTGAGTCATGTAGGCTTTTTATGCATCCGAATCCAAGGTCATGCAGAATTTCTCTTCGTTTTATTCTAGTAAGTTCAATTGTGTATCAAGAACTGCATGAAAAACTTATCATAGCCCTATTTAAAATTATCCCATAAACAACTGAAAGACATTCCTTTGCCAACAAAATGTTAAAAACTAAACCAAAAACTGCACACTAAATCTCAAAATCTTTACTTATGATCATGTAGTTTAACTAAACTTCGCTTCCTCTGCATTCTCTTGTATGGGGCAAAAAGTAAATCCACTCACTAGGCAAACAAAAATATATCAGTCTAAGTCAGAGCACCTTGGTTTCTCAGTCAAATATGATGCCATTTCTTACACTATCCTAAATCGGAAAGAACTCAGATTTGGGATTTAAGAATGTGTAGAAAGGTTATGTCTGTCCTGCCTTTAACAGATAAGAAAAAAAAGAAGCACATTTTGAGTTGTCCATAGCATCAAATACACAGAGTGACTAGTGATAATACATGTGATAACACTTTCAGAGCTTGACCCCTCTATGGATGGGCAGAGGTGCAATTTCTTTCACCTCCAAATCCTGTGCTTCATTTTTAGCTAAGCTGTACCAGAATTTTATAGCTTTTTTTTTTTTTGGTCTGTTTTCTAATAAATCTTTCTGTCAAGCTGATATAATGACACTGGACAGCTAAAACAGAATATTAAAAGTTTGATTGGGAAGACTAAATATTATAATCCGGATAACAAGTTAGGGAGTAACTATTAGTAATCTTATGCCTCCAAATCTGAGAGGGCACTACCCCTAAGGAGGGGAGGAATGGCAAGCAGCTGAGGACAGAAACTTCTTAACTCCACGTAGCTAAAGCCAGAACACAATGTCTGCTGTTGCACATCACCTGCTCTGAAATATGTTTTGTGTAGTGGGCTCTTCAGCAGAACTGCTGTAGTGGCTATGCTGCCCCAGGAATGGCTTCTGGGACCACAAAATGTCTCTGTGGCAGGAGGATGGCCTGTCAAACCATTAAATTGACATACTGGTAAATTTTCTGTTAAAGATACATTTTTCTAGTCTATATTGTTTAGGGAACTTACTGAAATCAGAAATCAATAACAATGAGTAATTTCCTTACATGTGGCTATAATTTATGAGGTTTAAATTATGCCTTTTACTCACTATCCATGCCAAGGCTGACAGGAATACCAAGAGCAAATTGCCCCAACTTAGGACAATTTTTAAAATATAATAGCATAGCTGTAAATCTGTAGGAAATAATTCCTTTTTTTTACTTGAATATATGCTCGTACATTTGTTATGCGCTTTAGAGGAATCTTGAAGCTTCTGTATATTTTTTGTGGCTGAGACTAGAACTTCAGAGATTTCCAGATCTCATCTTAAGCTGAGATGTGATTGAGATTGCATCTCAAACCACCTACTTATAAAGTTTGTGGGGAATTAGGATTTACCTATGGCAGCTGAATTCTCCTTCAGGCTGGGAAAGTTATGGGCTGATTTTCATAGTCTTTTGATCCTGATGTTTTCTGGTGAACTCAAAAGTAATGACCCAGTACCCATCGTAAGCCATTCTGATGCTGAGAAACAAAAAATGGAATATGCAGAACCTATCTTCAGGACAATGTGTTCAAGCATATAGGCTCTAGTATACATCCTTTTGAGAATTTCAAAATATAAATTTCAAAAGGCTGTAGTCCACCTGTGTAAAATAGGTTTCTGTTTATATGTAGTTCTCATGTTTTAAAACATATAGGTAGATGGTGTAGCCTTAATCATTTTAGGGAACTTTGGACCTCAAGCATCCCAAATGATTTCCGTAGGAGTTTTTAGTTTGTGATGTACCGTTCAACAGTTATTACTATATCTTGTTTTCATTTTAAATTTTCCACAACAAAACTGCTATCAGTGTATACAAGGAGTTGGTACAAAGTTGGATATTCTGTTTTAAGTAGAAAAGGTTGTACTTTTTGTTAGCTTGTTTTAAATAAATAATGATGCGTTCTTGTGGGAACGTTTCTGATCACAGACACTTCAACTAGTTGAGAAAATAAAGTTGAATGTTTTGCTTGGCATTAATAAGGGTTTTTCTAGGTAAATCCATCAACTCTGCTCACTAATATGAACCTCTTCAGAAAGATTTATTTGCTGTACCATTTTTGTCCTCCTAGGGGTACCTAATCCCTAGGGCAGTGACTGCCCTGGCTGCCCCTGACTCCCTGGCCTGTGCTGCATCCTGACACAGGGAACAAAGGACTGACTCCTGCACAAAAAGAACTGAATTAAGTAGTAATTTGTAATTTATGGAGGACAAATTCCTTTGTAGAGCAAGCCACACCTGTTTTACACAAACTCACCTGTTGGACCAATACATACTCTTTGTAGAGCTCTTGTGCCCCATTGTGGATGGCAATACCATAAAAATAAAGAAAATACATTAAGGATGTTTTCTTCTGAGGATGATATAGTGACTTGCATATAGTGACTTGCACCAGATGACAGAAAAAGTACTTTTTGAAAGAGTAGTACATTCACATGTTTTTACTGTGAATAAAGAAACAAAACCACTATTTTTGGCCAGCAAGGGAGAGATCAGTGGATGACAGACTGAGAGATATATTTCAAATTTTTCCTACATAATAGGAAAGGGAAATTCCTACATATGTTCAAAAGGAAAATTTTATACTTTTTTAAAATTACGTTACTTAAATTTTATCTCTGGGTTTTCAATAGGAGAAAATATTTTGTAAACATTTTAAAAGTTGTGAAAACTCAATTTCAGCAATAAACATGTTTTTAAAGGCAAGTTTTTTCCTACAAGGACATTGCTGATTTGAATGGAACTTTTGAACTTTGCTCAAGACTCGTGTTTTTATAAACAGTGATTTAATATACCATCATGTTGTTCTGAACAGTGTAGGAGGATTTCTATTCATTTCTGATCTTATTTTGCTCTTGGACTAATTAATATCAGATCATGTGTACGATACATTGCTGTAGAATGGGAAAAAAATGTTGGGGAAGGAAGGCAGGGCTGACCCAGCTGCTGCTTTCTGCAGGCATAAAAGCCAAGAGCTTTTTTACCCCTCAGCCAAAGGTAAGCACACCATTAACTTTATGCCTACTGAAATCTGTCAACTGATTTTGGTAGATGTGGAGTATCCTGCCATCAGGTCTTCACTGTTCTCAAGACCTAGCAAAATAAGAAGATAAAGGAATGGTTGTCTGAGGAAGAAAGTCATCAAACAACAAAAAAAGAGTGTGATTTGATCCATTGACGAAAGAAGAGCAAATATAGACAAATTTTGGCTTTGAAGGTTGTGACTGACCCCAACAAAACCAAGTAGAGTAAACCATGTGCACAATAAGCAGATGAGTTGAAAAGCACTAACAGTGTGGAAATTCCACAGTATTGGGCATAGAAATTGTTTAGATGTGCACACTGACTCTGCCACTGTGCATATTTGTTTTGCACTGGCTCCTGTTGTGCTGCTTCATGCATGCATTGTATGGGGCCAGAAGGGAAATGAGAAGACAAACTACTCCTGATGTCTGTCGTCCTTCTCTTAGCAACTTCTTGGAATTACTGAGAGATGCAGTGGTTCTTCATCTTACATTCCACTCCCCCTCTGCCTTGTGTATGTTTGTACTGTATTTTCCCCAGTGACAAAATGCTGAATAGCTCCAAACACACATTTCCTTGTATTTTCCGACTATGGATTTCTGGCTTCCAACAGTACATGGTAATTTCAGCCAAGAAGTAAAATAATATCCTTTAGATGTGATGTTCCACTAGTAAAGAGTCAATTTCCTTTATCCAGCTGCAAATTGTTTTGGACTGTGAATTATGCAGATTGTGCAATAAAGGCTTATAACACTCATGTCACATGTCCCTAGAAAATAGATCTGTTTTATAGGGATATAACTCAGTTTGAATGTGGTCCTTGGTATTCTTCACTAGTCTCTACCTATTCATTAGTATTTAAATTTATGTTAATTTCATCAAGGTGTGAAAAGATCTTTTTTTGCATATACATGAACAAACGATGTTACTATTCAACCAGTTATTTTCCCTTTTCTTTTTTTTTTATTTTAACCCAGCAGAAGCTTGTTGTATTAACAGAAGGAGAAAAGGGGAGATAATAAAAGCCCAGTTTTGAATGTAGCTATTGAATCTGTTTTTAAAGGAGATATTCAGTATTCTCTTTCCCGATCTGAGTGAAAATTTTGGATGGTATCTTCATGGCACATTACACTTCCAGAATACATAAATATATATGTGTGTGTACATATATGTATATAGAGTGTGTGTGCCTGTGTGTGTATGCACATATATAGAAGACTAAGGGTTAGCACATTTGTATTAATCTGTGAGGTTACCATCCTGGGACATTTCAGTGCGTTACCTTAACCACTCTATAGAACAGCAAAGCAGTTGTGGTGGAAGATATATTTGTTGCATTTCAGAGTTGAATAAAGAGCTGGAGTGGATGCCAAAATTTTTAAGGTACATATTTTTTTTCAGAAGTGATCATACAAATTAAAAATTTGAAGGAAGTGGGTCAGACCTTTGATCAGAAAACAGCTATGATTTTCTGTTAAAACTATTGTCAATTCAAAAAAATCTTAGAAAATATTTTTAAGAAGATTTAACTTTTGTTACTCTCTTTTAATATGGTCTACCACTAAAGTAAATTTCTGGAATAAGTTGCTACTGCTACTGGGCCAAAATAATTAATCATCCTTCTATATGGAATTAGTATTTATGAACTGTATCCTTTTGTTAGCAGAATGAAGACAAAAGGCATATTCAGTGCATTTCCAAAGACCTTTTCAGTAGCTCAACAAAGCACATAATGCAGGCCTTGTCTTACAAGTCTGTGATGATACAGTTTAATAGTGTTATAAGGCTATGGCGGTGTGTAGTTGTCACGATGGTAGATTGTGCTGGTCTGTATAGATTTACTGTCATTCTTTAGGCTTTTCATACATGACAGAGGTTGTCTGAAGCACAGCAGGGACATGAAGCTTGCAGGGGTTAAGTGTTACTTGCCTCCTGGCTTGCTACATAGTCCTCCCTGCACACATACAGAGATGAGGTGCAGGGTACATCCGTCACTGGGCTGATGACATGATGGATTACTCATGTCATTGTCAGTACAGTCAAAATCACTCTGTTGCTGATAAGGTGGCCCCTTTTCTTTACTCTGATTGAGTGATGCTATTTTCCCCTCTGGTTTTAAAACTGTAGCTCACACAAACATCCCATAAATCAAAGATGGAGAAGACTAGTTTTAATTGTACATAGTAGTGTTGGAACATCGGAGACAAATTCCTTTGAAAATTACTTTCAGAATAGACAGATGTGTGTCAAATGTTTTGCATCACTTGATTTTTTTCTGATCCTGAAAATAAAATATTTTAAGAGGGACGATGAATGTTTCCCTGAACTCATTCTTCCTCATGATTTATCAAAGAGTTTGAATCATCACTTCCTGATTCTTCTCTGTGTGAGAAGAGAGACAGCTATCCTTGTAGTAGCACTGGAAGAGGATAAAGAACTGGAAAATGGCAGGACTTTGGAAATGCTTGTAGGGGAGCTTTGCAGGAGCTATGCAAATAAAAACAGGGGCCCTAATGCTGCTTGGCTCTGAGCTAGTCACAAATTCTTCTGCACGTAGGGTCTGATGCTGCTGTCTTTTCCCAGCTCCTTCTGTGAAACCTCAAGAGGGTGACCTGAGGTACAGACAGTAAGTAGAGCTTGGACAGGAGTCCTGAAATATCAGCTGCAGAAGAGGTGTGTTGAGCACAGCATTTATTTTCCTGGTAAATTACTGTCAGAGAATTCCATGTGAGTTCATAGTTATTGTCACAGCTTTTCCTAACACAAAGTTTTCCTCCATAATGCATTTTCCACCCTGTCTCCACAGGCCACAAGGTGGTACTAACACTTGAGCTCACTCTTTGCTTAAGTTTTTTTTGTAAGAAATACAGATGATCCACAAACAGGCAAGTGTGTTTGGCAGACAAATGTGAAAGTCTTGCTGGACTTTCAATACCAAAGGAGGACCACTTCCATCTCATAAGGAATATTATAAGGCTTTCATGGCACACAAAAGTGCAATTCCATTCACAGTGGCATGGTGATAATTCAGTCTAATTTTTTCTTATGTTCTATTCCTGAAGTCAAAAGTTCTACTGGAGAAATTGTGCTTGGAGAAGAAAATCATACTCACTGGTTACTTGGAATAGAAGAGATTTAGAAGAAGCACATGCAGGTACACTTTTAACTGCAAGAATATTTTTTGATTTTCAAGCCTTTCTGCAATCTGCACATTTTATCTGAAACGTATAGCATGATTTCCAACCCATTGCACTTTCCATGTTATCTTTTCATTTCACTGTGTGTACATGTACATGCCATGCAGAGCACAAACATAGTCTGTTGTCCTTGTAGATTTTCTTTGCAAATAATCATAGACAGAAAAAAAATCACTAATTTTTTTTTCTGGAACGGAGAAATTCTTTCAAAAACACATGATCACATTCACCTACTGGGAAGAAAATCCTTTTACAGAACCTACACGGCAGCTGACTTAAAGAAAAACAGAACAACTGAAAGTTTGTGCATACATAGCAAGAGCCCAAAGATATATACTCTCCCATACTTACACACCCATATATGCTGATACATCTAAATATCTTTGTTTTGAAGTTCGAAACAGATTTAAATGAAAAGTTATTGAAGAGAACTGTGTGGTCTGAATTTTAATCCCTGAACCCACCGGCTTCTTTTTTATTGCATGTGGTGTGGACTTGAATTGCAGAATGTTTTAAACATACATAATGAGCTCAATGTCAAACTGTTGAGCCTTTTGTCTTTAACAATAAGCACTTAGCTCAACTAAATGAATAGAAATTGCTTTAGTGAATTACAAAAGCCAAGGTTTCATACTGCACTAATACTGACATTAATTAATGTAGACATTGTCATATTTTACAAATATATGGGATTAAAATCACTGGCTAAAAAATGCAATAGACATCCGTAAACAACACAAATTTCAACAGTCAAAGATGCTGCATAATAGTATTTCTTCCACCAAGAGTGACACTTTTTTTTCCGATTCATTTGCATTTATATAGGCTACATTTAGAACATATACGGTACTGGTTGAATGGCAAGAATCAGAAAGAAATAATGTAAACAGTATGTGTAATTTCTGTAATTTGGAAAGAGATTAGGTCTCTAATTCATAGCAGATACTTTCTCCTACCAGATTTCATAAAGGGCACTTGCAACAGGACAACTTTTTCAATGTTGGAAATCTTATTTTCTTTCTTCAAAATCAGGAGGAGTACTCAGAAATTTACAGTAAATGGCAATTCATCCTTTAGAAATTCCTTCAACCTACTATTAGAGTTGCTGCCAGAGATCTGAATGCTTTTTGCCTAAATCTCTGTAATCCAATAAGCTTTTGTGTTTAGCAGCTTGTTTTGAAACTTGTATAGCACCCCAGCCTGTGTCTCTGTATGTTCGTTTGCAGGCAGGTGAGTGCCCCAGGGCCTGATTATTATTCAAGCCAGGAGGCCTTCACAGCCCCAACCAGAATGTAATTTGTAATTAACTGTCATTTACTTCTGTCTGCACTGACTTGTTGTTCAAAAGACAGTGTATTTGAGCTGGTCACTAGCTTCTCTTTGTTGTGGATATGATGTCTTTCAGATCTAGTTTTATTCATAATGTTTAGAAAACCAAGTACTTGCACTCTTGAAACCAAAGCAGAAAGGGGATTTCACTGATTTTTCCTAAATAAATTAGGTATATGCAATTATGAATAATTAGGTATGTAAAAAGGAGTATTTGATGCTCTGGGATGGGTTTCTGAGCAGAATAGTTAAGTTCATGTGAAATATATTTAATTGAAGTCTGTTAGAGATAGAGCGTTCCTGATTTAAACTTATTGTAGTTGAGATCTGTAAAATGAAAGTGCATATTTAAGTTGTGGGAATTCTTCTTAACACATTTTAAACATCTCAACTGTATTTTCTCACTGAAGCGGGACCACTAATGTATTCTGTGAATGTACCCATATCATGAATTTGTAATTGTCCCCATGGTAATCTTTTGTTAGCTGAAATAAACAAAAGCATAACATAATATTCACATTTATTTCTTTAAGGATTGTGCTTCGAATTATTATTGACACTATTTTAATTCACAAACAGTAAAAAAAAAAAAATTAAAAGGGGTTTTCTGTTTACGCTCTTGTTCATGCACTTCTCTGTGAGAAAGCAAGCATGACATTGGGCAACAGTAAAGATCCACAAACAAAACCACTTTAAAAATAGGTTAAACTTATCTGATTCTGACCTTTAGCTCAGCCTTACTGAGTGCTACACTGCTATTTTGCCAGAGCAGTTGGCCCGTTTCATCTCATTTCTCGCTGCTGCTACTGCCGCTGCTTCTCTCGCTGTTAATGCCGCCTCTTCCACCTTCACAGGTGCCATTGCTGCACATCCTCTGCGGCAGCTGGGGCGGGAGGATCCCCAGGCAGAAGGAGCGGGACAGCCCCAGCCCCTGTGCAGAAAAGGAGCATCTCCCCCTGGTCCCTGCAGCTCCGGCCTGCCCGGCATTTCCCAGCGCTGTCCGCTCGGATCGCCTATTCCGGGCGCTATACGCCGGTCAAGGGGATGCATAAAGAGGCTCAATGGCATTCTTTTGTCATACTTAAAAGGCGGGGTGGCTGGGGGGGGTGCCTGGAGAGAGAAGAAAGAGAAGAAAGAGCAATGTCTATAGGAACAGCTTTCTCCCCATGGTGATTTGCATAAAGTTGGATTAGGCAGCGCTTCAAGCCCCCAAAGGCTGATTACTTACGCTGGGCCTTATTAATTATTTCCTTCTTTATTTGAAACAATTAAGAGGAGAAAATAAACACTGTGACACTATCTCTTTAAGATCGGGAGCAATAAAAGCGTAAGACCCCCAAAGAAAGCCTGCTTTTTGTGGAGTGTTTTCTGTTCTCGCCAGCCACGTCGGGGCTAGAAATTCCCATGTGTTATCAAAAGAGACAAGAAGCAGCAGGCTTTAGCACCTAGCTGAGCGGGATTGCTACATGCCACTCTAAGTGCGATTAAGCTTCCTTTAGTGCACCAGTGACATCACTGATGGCTCAAAGCTGCAGCTACTCAAGAGTATTAGAATGCATTTCATGCTTGGCTTACTCAAAACTGCAGAGCTAAAATTTACACCTTATTTGATGTTCTTCTCCCTGCTGTTAATTGGTAAAGGGATCTCTGACCCTTTTGATCTCTGCTACAATCCTCTAAATGCCCAGGTCTGCTAAACTGTTCAGCAGGAGATGCTCAGCAGTTGCCCAGTAATGTGAAGTCTTTTTTTGGCTTTCGTGCCTTTGGTTTACATCCAAGTTGCACAGAAATAAGAGATGACAGTTGTTATAGATATGCTGGTTTAATTACTTGTCAGCTTAGAGCTGATATCTCGGCTAGCCAACGTGGAAGCTTAACTTTCTTCTAGTAGCTTAAAGCATGACCAACTGCTAGTGCTTTTGTATTTAGCTATAAAACTCTGGATACATTTAAGATAAAAAATAAAATAGAGGAAGAGCCTTTTTTATTTACTTGCAAAAGTGATCAGCTTTTGGTGCACTTGATTTCATGTAGATCTTAGGCAATGTAAAATTATTTGGTCGTATTGATATCTAAGTGGATATTGGATTTGTTTTAATTCTGATTTATAATTGCATGGGGAATACCAAATACACTTTTCCCCTGCTCCCTTTGAAATGGGAGATTTAAAATCTTTAAGGGAATTAAGGAGAGATGTATTGTGTTGACTCGACTACAAATATCACTATACAAAGTTGTAACAGCTTTCCTTGAGAAGGCATCCTTTCAAAAGGAGACTGGTGCAGATAATCTTAATGTATATGTGACTCAAAGCGATTAGCATGCACACACCTCTGCATATGGCTGAATTAATTGCACAGAATACTGTGAATTTTAATGGAGTTGAGGTAACCATTAAGCACCTTTGAAGAATTTGCTTAGTGAAGAACAAATGAGGAATACCCTAATAATTGTTGCCTATAGGTGAAGACTGGCTAAAACGTGACCTGACAGTCGAGACACCATACTCTCCCCCTCCAAACCCTGTCAGAGGTTTTTAGTGTTTATCCCAGGCTTTGTTATCCACCAAGATACATAGTTTCCATTGAAGTGAAACAGATTATTGGTTACTATAGTTTCCCTATTGCTCAATTCAGTGCTGTGAAAAGCCAGGGACAATAGCTTTAAAAGTCCAGTTAGGACAAATAAATCCATGTTGAGAAGAATGGGAGAGAAGATACCTGTTCTTCTGTCTTTGATGTATTCTTTATTTTGTAGGATAGAAGGGGAATTAGTGGAGGGTTAATTGTTCAGTGCTTAGAGCTCTGTCTTTCCAGTTTACTGCAGAGTGAAATATAGTGCTATAAAGACAAAGTGAATATTGTTTGATTTCTTGCCCTCCCCCTGCTCCTTTCCAGTTCTCAAAATGTTCAAGATACTGTAGCTATGCCGTGGACACAGGAATACAGATTTCTGAGTTTAATCTCTGGCATTATATTTTCCCTTCACCCAGTCTCATCCATATACTGTTTTCCATGCCAAAACGGTAAAAGGTATTTTCTTAGATTCTAAGAAAATTACTCCAGCCGGAATTTTGAGGTTAAGCTACAGAAAATTTACATTAAGGGAAGTGAAAATGTCAGCTTTCACCAGGATACATCAAGAACCAACCATCTGAGCACGCTGGCAAAATTAATGTATTCTAGAAGGCCAACACACAAATGTTAAGAGGGACTTGATGATACTGTGCAGATTAAAGCAGTGGCTTTTGTGCCTTTGGAAGCTATGATTGCATTCAGCCCAGTATGACTAGGAAAAAAGTTAATTTGATTTGATAACTGAAAAGGTCACACATTTTGTTCAGCGCCTTGCATGCTTTTTTTCCTTAACTAGATTCTCTGTTTCAGTCAGAGCTCACTTCTAAGGATTTCTACTTTGCTTCAGCCCTTGTTGAATCCTGCCAAGAAACAGGTTGTGGACAGCATTCTACATGCGTAATACAATAGCAAAATGGAAAGCCACTGAAGTCAAACTGTGCTCCAAGCTTATTTGGCTTCATTTATCCTATATTTGTCATTCTTCTGTGCAAGTTCATGGGGAAAATGGTGGAGGAGAACAGAGTTAATCAAGCTCAGTCTGCAAAACACAGTGCAGGTAAACGACAGAAAAAGCTTACACATTGGCAATCTCTACCATAAGTGCAACCTTCTTCTCTGAAGGTGTTATTTGACATTGCTGAAGGTTTCATCTTGATTACTTTCAATAAAATCCAAAGTAAGGATGACTGTCTTGGCTCAGTAAGCAACAAGGTTTTATCACTAATTACAATCCTTTATTACCAGTAGTTTAATAGGTTTATGATAGGTCATAAAACAATTCAGCATGGGAGTACATAAAAGGAATACGTTATACAGCTGTGACATCTTAATATCTATTCATTGTAATAATTTTATGATCTTTAATGGTAGCATTTTTAAAATAAGTTTGTATGCTTTTACATGAAATAGATGGCCACCAAAAATGGGAGGTGAAGGAAAATCACATAAATATAGAGTAAAATACTTAATGAGGCATTTTGAAAACTTCTAATGTCAAAAGCATGTAGACTGTATCACGCATGTGGAGTCTCATTATGGGTAATTATAATAAAATTATAAGTGCTATAATAATTCTAACCTTGAAGGCACAATAAAGGATAGTTATATTTGCCTTCCTAGCCCACACATCTGAGACGTTTTCCTCATTAATTATATTTCATGTAAGTATAATTATGTAGTGTAAGACTAAAATTCGAAAGCATTTGCTAAATCACTGTTAATGGCAGCCTTATTCTTCAGAGCTTTAATATAACTAATTATATCTAAAGTTATAGGCTGAAATAAGAAATGGAAACAAAGTAAAATGTATGCTGGATGGGATTTTTTTCCCTACTGATTGTTTTAATCTGTCATGTAATTAATGAATGGGAAGTGAGTTAGTAGAGAAAATGGATTATTGTTTGAAACTATAGTAAAAGTCAAACCTAATTCTTCCATTATAAGTTATTTTGACTTTGGCTTCACAGGAATCATCCTGGCTAAAATCTCTATATTTGCTGTGACACAGAACATTATGTTACAGGTTCACAGACATTTTTGGAGAGGGCATACTACACAAAGTATTCTGATAGTTTCTGTAGTGCCTGAGATATTTGACTATGATTAAAATACCAAGTCATTGTGCACGATAGCAGGAAAACAGTGTTTTGAAATGTTATAATACGTAATTTATTAAGATTTGTCTCATCACAATTGTTCCCAAGTCTATACCTTTCTCTATCCACTAATTGTTACATTAGAAGCTTTTTTGGTGATACAGTTATTTTGACTTTACCTTGAAAGTAAATGTGTACTCAATATCTCAGTATGGAATAATTCAATACAAAGCTACATCTTTTCTTCATTAGGAGTACTATTTAAACATCTATGAACAACACTATATATTTCAGGATAAAGAAGCAAAAATATTTTCACAGAAATAGAGGAGAAGGAAAATTACTCAGAATGTAATGGAAGTCTTAGAAATTTTTAAGGTAGATATTGACTTTAAAATAATGCTCAATATACAAAGGGTTTTTTTTTTTCCCCTAAAGTTCAACCACACAATAGCTGGAAGGGGGAAATCTAAGTTCTTTCCAATGATGAAAAGATGATTTACAAATTATTGTGAGCTGTCTTTGCAGAGGGAAAATACACAGTGATTCAAAAGACCTCCCCAAAATTAAAGCTATGCTTTTATTTTCTTTCCTTTACTCACCATAATTTATTATGTATTTGTACAATAATGTACATAGCTGCACAGCATATGTGAGAACTTAACACACCTAACATAATAAAATATAATGTGTTTATTTTGCCTGTGCACATGTGATCATATATTTTTAATATATTCCCATATTAACTATTTCATGATTTCAGACTTTATCAGAATCAATGATGCTCAGGTTGAGACATTCCAAAAGAATATAGTAAACCATCTTCTAATTATTACTTGCTGCTGGGTGTTTCATATACCTGCAGATCTATTCCAAAGCAGATATTTATATGTACTTCACAGGTTTATAAACATGGATGTTCCAGGCAATAGGACTTCTTTGAAAAGAAATATTTTGAAACACCTTGAAATGGAAGATCTGGTAAATTTTAGTTAAAGCTATTACCTAAAAATAGTGGAATCAAGACAAACAGGGAGCAGGCAGTCAGCTTTGTTTGCTTATTAATCTTTTTTTTTAGATGAAAATTACACCTGATTCTTTAAATGGATAAGCAAAGGGATTATTTTCTGCCCCAAATTCCTTTATTTGAATGCTGTCTTGGTCAAATTTCAATTCATAGAGCAGTAAAAAAGTCCTCTGGATTTAAACTGGAAAACAGAGGGAAACCTGCCATTTCAGAAAATTCACCTTGTTGTGGTTCTTATCCTCCTTTCCTTCCAGAAGCACACTGCTGCAGGACTAACCTATTTAGGTGGGATTTGCAAGAGAGGATTTGAGGAATTGTACTGAGGTACAGAGCTGGTGTGGTAGTATTTGGATTTATGTTGGGGCTTTCTCATGGGATTAGTTATTAGTTGCAGCCAATACAGTGTTGGTAGTTTAACTACCCAGCATTTAAAAAACAAGGCAAATATATATATTTTATATACTTATACAAGAGAATAATGTTGCCAGTTATGTTCTCAAGCCCCTGCTACACAGTTAAATAGGGAGATCTTATTGTGCTATCAGTCGCTCTGTGCCCAGAATGCAATTATTAAATTGTGGTTATTCTGTTCCTGATAAAACGAATAATTTCCCTAAGCAAATAGTCAGTAATAAGTGAAACGGCTTTAATTGCTTGGTGCTACAGTAACAATTTATTTTCTCTTCTTATGTTCTCATTACTGAGGGTCTATCTATGAAGGCAAGTTAGATCAGTTGCTAATAGGGCATGTTGCTTAAAAAATCTTTTTCATTCTTTTATTTCACAGTCTGCTTTGCAGTGTTTTGACAGAGATTTTGTGGGAACAGACTATTACAATTTTGCTTTTTAGGTCCTATTTTACTTGCTATTGGCTACTTTGCACATTCTGTAGGATACTAGATAAAGTCATGGGAGGATCAGGTGTGATAAATGTTAAGTGTTGCATAAATTAAATCCAGTTAATGATGTTAAATACCTACAAATTAATCAAAGCAGCACCTAACTTTTCAGTGTCTTGCCCTCAGACAACAATTAAAACCCAGTGTTCCTAATATCTATCTAAAGAGCATGGGCTGATCAGCAAGTAATCCTGAACACCCACAGGTGAAGTGAGGAGCCAGCTGAAGCAGCTGATAAGAAACATAATGTGATGCTCAAGTCTGATATCTCAAGCTGTTCTTCCCTAGAGGTTATCTAAGGGAAGAAGGCAGAATGGCACTGTCCTTAAGATATCTGTGTTTTGGAAGCCCCTCTTGAGCATTGTTGAACTTATGGCCTTCCTCTGAGTTGAACAAGGCTACCTCTTTTCAAAATGCCATTGTCAAGATGATAGGACTGTTCTTAATATATTTATTACATTCAGAACTAGTGTGCTGAGCCTAATTTTCCTTGGAGGAAATCACCTTCTTTTCATGTAACTGGAATGAATTTTCACCTGTGAGGTATAAACTGTCAGAGCCCTTTCATCTTACAAACTCTTTCTGTTTTGAGAGAAATGAAGAAATCTTCCTTCACCTAAAGAAGAGGTAATTTAACAAGAATATTCAAGTCCAGTCACATAATAGTCTCATTTAACAGTTATTTCAGTATTTTGCCTGTGTTTGCTTATGAGTCCTCTTTTTGTGAAGCTCCTCTGGATTTCCTCAGATCTTTCTTCTACATGCATTAATGTAAATAGATTTCTTGATATTCAGTAGGACAATTTTTGTTTTTAGATCTTCTGTTAGGGGGGATTTTTCCCTTAGCCAAAATGTCTAGTCCTTCTTGTCCCTTAAAATTGTATTACCACCTTCTTAAAGGCTACAGGCTTAGGAATCAGCTAGATTCAGCTGAGTGTGGAGTATCCATCAAGTGCTTCCTGCAAATATAGGTCCTTTATCATGCTCTAAGATAATTGGAATTAGATCTGAGGTCCATGCCTTTCAAAGAAATAATGCTCATTTAAGTCAATGCTGATGGATTGAAATTATAAAAGTACAAGTCTTAGCACAAAAAAATGTAGTAGGACACAACTTATATCTTCCGGTATTAGGATTAATACAATGAAAGCATTTTACCTACCTTGAAGTCTTTCTTCATTATGCTATTAATTATCTAGAGAAAATATGCTCATTTAAATCAGTTTTCTTGCCTTTCATTAACTTGTTTAATGCATGTTCTTTTACGTTTTTATTCTATTTTGATGCCTAACTTAATTTCAACATAAGTACCTACTCTGTACTAGAGACAGCATCCAGTATTTTAGCAGTTAAAGCAAATTACTTAATATGGTCAAATTTTTGTCTCACTTAATCTCTTCTTGGTTATAGAAAATGTCTGCCCAAAACATTACGTTTATGTCCTCACCACACGTAACAAAATTTCCTCATTTTAAATTACATCAAAATAATTGATGGAAGATAAAAAACTTTCTCTACTTCCTAGATGCAATTCACTTAAAATTTACAGTAAAACTTTCCTAAAATAAAGTGTCAGTAAAACTGGTGAACAAATCAAGTTTGTATTCTAGTTAAGATTTGGCTTTGTGTCCTGTTATGTAAAGTCTGACTTGGTATTCAGAGTTGAAAGGAATTTTGTATTTCAAAGACAACTTGCAATCATCAACCTGCTTGAATATGACTCTACAAATGAAATGTTCATATCAAAATTAAGACATGAAATAGGGGCACCTAGTGCCCCTATCTAATTAGTATTATTCAATTTTAAAATCTCTCTTTCATAGATTTTTGAAAATTACCTGAATTGGGTTTTAGATACATGTCAACTATTTGTATTTAATTAAAATTTCCCCATGAAACAGTTTTTAAAGCTCTATTTTCCCAGTTTGGATTTGAGTAAACACAAAATACTTAAAGTGTAGTTGGAAACATTAGTTTTTGCTGTACATTGGAATGTTGTCTGCTACTTACTTTAAATAATAATCTTGCCTCAAATGTAATATATGCATTGATTACAGAAATTTCTCCTATAGGACTGAAATGCTGATTTCCATACAAAACTGAGAGTAAAGGAAAGCATGTAAAAATGTATATTCACCACATCAGTTTGGATGATCATTATTCTGTTCCTTAGGGTGATTCTGATCTCCCTAGGCATATTATATATTTCACAGTTGGAAATGTTCATAATTTAAATAAAATTTTAAACAATTTTGGGAGTTTAAATTATTCTATAATAAAGGTGGTTGAACAATTTGGGAAGGCCCATACTATGTGAATGTGAATGCTGCTGTCTCAGAGAAAGAAGAGGATAAAACCAATTAAGAGTAGAACTCTTCTAAAGTTGGCAAAGCATTCCAGTTTTCTTCCTTCTGAAAACTCTGAATTAAACATTGGACATAAAGGAAATATGGGAAGTTTTACTTGTTTCCTTGACTTCCACGCTGCTCCCGTTGGTGACATCTTGTTTTCATTTGCCAAGTGCTTTGCACCAGCTGGCAGTCACCTCTCTTGTCTACTGGGTTTACAGACCCCTTCACTGGTGCAAGCAGCTTCCATCATTCAAGCCACAGGTTAATTCCCGTGGACCATGAGGGTTAAATGTCACAGGAGAGAGGAACTTCAGCCCAAGAGCTCCAATTTAATCTGGTCCTCTGTGTAAGCCAATATGCTGGAAACCCATCACTTAAGCTCATAAGTAATTTCTCTTGTTAGAAGTCCTAACAACCACTTTGAACAAGGGACATTTCAATCTGTCTCATAATTATTTACTGTGCCTCTCAAATCCTCTGTGTTTCTCTTGCTACATTTCCCAAAAACTTCCTTAGGAGACCAAGGAGAGGAGAGATTTGGGAGACTGCCTGAGGTCTGTGGGACAGGAGCACTGAGGGAAGGGTGGAATATTTGGCAACCTTGTAATCATCTCCACTGTCAGGGCTTCAGACCTGTTAGACATTAAATAGCACTACTCTGTCCATCTTAATGCATTCTCACAAGTTGGACAACATTCTTTATTAGAGCAGAGACTTTAACTTTTACATCAGCAGTAACTAGCACAACTGCACCAGTTCCCAGCCTCATTTGATTCATACCCAAATTAATACCTCTTGGGCAGGATCCGAGCCAAAAGCCTCAGCATGCCATTCAAGTGTGTCTCAAGGGTTTCATACATGCTCAGATTATGCATGCCTTTAATCCTATTGCACATTAAACAGCATGAATAGGACAACATCTTGGTCAGCTGAAATCCTAAAACAATATTTAAATCAGACTAACTGGTACTAAGCATCTTGTACTTAGCTGTTCCCCAAAACACAGTGTTTTTCCTGACATGTCTTTCCTTGCCCACTGGGTCAAGGATCAAAAAGACTAAAACTTACAAATGATCCCCTGCTGGCTTCCAAATCCCAACCACAGAATCTGTGCTCAAAATCCTTTGGAAGAGCAGAAGTAGTCACTGAAGTGCATATGTCAATCAAAATTTTCTCACTATTGTTTTTTATTCACCTCATCTGTTTGGATTTACCCACTACTGTCATTCAAACTTTGTATTTGAATCAAGGCTGGAACAGCATTTTGTCAAGGTTGCACACTCATACCTGAGTGCTGTGCACTCAAGTGCTCTAGAAAGTACGGTACAAAATAGCAATTGCATGCTGAAGGCAGCACGTATCTTTCCAACTCACAGAGAACTATTTTGATTTTTAGGGGCAATTGTGATATTTCGGAGCAATAAAAGTTATTGCCATTACTTAGGGTGTAAAAGGACCCTAATTCAAAGGAATTTGGTAGTTAAATGTTCAGAGTGACAGAAGGAGAATGGAAATTATTGTCATGGAACACATTGGGATGTGCTTGACTCCAGACAACAAGTTTGGGGATTGTGGCCCTATCAGTTGGAAACTAATGAAATGGAGGAAAACTTGTGCATATGTAAGGATGCAACTAATGTGATGGGGTTGTGAAAAAGAATGGCAAGTTTCAGAATACATCAGACCAGGTTATTTTATCAGAGACCATGAGGGAAGACCATCAAAAGACTTCTTTAGGAACATGACATGCAGGTCTACCTATCTGTGTTCAGGAAATACAGAACTAAATGCAGGAAAGGTTTATTAGGAAGGTGCAGTAGTTATTGTGTGAAGATAAATTAAAAATACCTAACTTCTTTAAAGACAATATAAGAAGGTTTGGAGGAAATTTAATAACTCAGAAACACAGGGCTAAATATTCAAGAGGAAGAAGAGTTTTTTACATAAAACAATTAAATGAACATAAGAGAAGTTATAATAAATTGGTTGCAAATGCATTTAGTTTGCTAACTAGATTATATCTCACCATCCAAGAAGTTATTTTTAGTTCCCAAATAGGACAGTGCAGTAGGAACTCAATATAAGATGGTGATAAGAAGGAAAGATTTAAAAACTTGCAAAAAATTCTAGGGGAAAAAAAGAGATTAGGCTTGTGAAAGGAATGATTAGGTATCCAGTGTGTCCAGGGAGCTGAAACGAGTGCTGCCTGTTTACACTGCATATAGACTGAATTAATCTTTGTCCTGCACTTTTCATGCACCTTCCTGGAAGCAAGAAAGGAATATTTTCATATCTTGGTAAATAAGTTTCTTACAAGATGAAAAGTTTTCTTTCTTGTGAAGTGTTGGAAATTGACCATAACTAGAGAGGAGTTATAGGAAGGATATTCAGATACTTCTACTCTTTTCTACTGCAATTAATGTTCAGTGTCATACTATTTTATCTCTCTCATTTACCCAGGGTAAAATGGCCACTTAGTTTGGCTCTACAAGGAAAGATTTCCTTTATTTGAAATTTGATGCACTTTTGTACTATGCAGCATAGTGCTTGCTTTCTAGGCTCACTTGAGAGTTTTATTTAATTGCTTCCCTGATATTGCAGGGACATAGCTATTGGAGGTGACTGTAGCCCCTTCTGTGTCCTTTCTGTGACATTCTGTTGTTGCAGCTTTTATGAAGATCTGAGTTTTCCTTTGGTCATGGGAAATGTGATAGGTGGAAGAAAGCAGAATAGACATTATGTGGATAAATCTAAAATAAACATCTATCACATAGTTAGCTGAGATTGTGAATGAACGACTCAGTGACCCAAGTGATGCCTCCCAATCCAATCTTTTAGAATCTTTTAGAATCTCCCAATCCCATGACTGTGCGCATTTAATCCTTCCCCTGTGCCACCAATTCCCCATTAATTTCACAGATTGAACACTTGCTCAAATCCCACATATTTCTCACGAATTCACTGAAGTATTTAACATTCTCCATCATCATCCTTCTCTGAACTAAAGACGTGCCTTGCAACTCTCAGGAAATTAATCACTTTTCCATCAAAACAGCATTAGTCCCAAAAAATGCAGCATACTTTCATACAAAATTTCCCATGTTACTAATTTTCCTTTCAGACCCATAAATTTTCTCTCACCCTTTACTAGAATTATCACCCACCCAAACCAAACCCTTTCTAAAAGTGAGCAAAACATATCCCATTACTATCAGACAGAAAGACCTTCTGTGTCTGGTCCAAGCAGCTCTTCTAAATAAATCACTCCAACAGAGTTCTGTCTTAATGCTCTTTTTCCATGTAAAATATTTTGCATTTCTTTTACCATATTGCCCGTACTTCTTGGGGATATGTCTTTCCCATCTCAGTCCTGGGAGACAAGTCCCTTTATGATCACATGGGGAAGGTTCATTCAAAACACAGAAATACCGAATATTGAATGATGAATACTGAAATAATACTTGACTTGAGCTGCATGAAGAAAGGCAGTGAACCCAATCTGAAACTGTAAAAAAATATCTTTCCAAACTGTGTTGCCATTGTTACTGGCAAACAGATAGTGGGAAAATACTGTGGCTAGTTTTTGAGTATGTTCTTAGTTACCTGAACAGACTTACACTGAGAATTTGTGCTAAAGGAGTATTTTTTAACTAGGTGTTTAAGAAAGTTTATCCCAACCCTTATGATAAGCAATCTCTCACTTAAGATGGACTGATGATACACTCTCAGTTATTAAAGATGGAGTGTTTTAATGAACGCTGTGAAAAAACCGGGGCTTAAATCCCACCTTTGCCATTCCCTGTGTTACCTAGGCAACACTTATATTCTCTTTATATCTGTTTCTTCCTGTGAATATTTGCTATAATAATTCTTGACCAATTCACAGGGGTGTTGTGATGTGAGCACTAATTAATTCACACCTTCACAGCTAAAAGGTGCCTTGCAAGTACTAACACCATTATTTTAAATAATATTTACTTAGGCTATGTTAAAACCTTTCAGACAGATATCACTGATTTTGCATTTTCCTTCAAATTTCTCAGACTGACTTATCTAAACAGTAAGGAAGAAAATGATTATGCAGAAGGGCCAAGCATAAGGGTAGCTACTTTTTAAAAGCAGACGTTTTAAAAATAACGTGTAAGATTCAGCAAAGCTAGGGAATAGATAGGGATTTCTGTCAGGTTGGAATGATAAATGGAAGGACTCTAGTGGCCCTTCTGTTTGTTTAGACCTCTTGTTCCTGCTACAACTCTGCACAAAACTAGCATTGAAGTGCCTACTGTTAAAACATAACATAACCTGACAGTGATCAGCCCAGAGGGCTTTTCCAAGAGAAGGCCATATTGTTCTGCACGGGGAAGTGCTCTACCACGAGATGTCCTGAGACATGAAGGAAAGCACCGGGCGCGGAAGACTTTCCAGTACATTAGTAGTATATGAAAGGAGCTGACCACTCATACATTAATATGGCCTTGTCCCAGAGACTGACATATGGGAAAGCACTGCATCACACTCTCTGCAGACTGCTTGTTTTCTCCTTGTTCTATAACAGCAGATACAAAGTGCAAAACACACCAGATTTACCATTACAGGGCCTGAATGCACTCCGTGCACGGTTAAGATACTTAACTTTTATATTGTGCAGATGACTGAACAATTACAGATCCCATTATTTTTTTACTATGCACTATTTGTAAAGCCACTACAGAATGTTTACCTTGGGAACAGCTTTAACATTAAGCGTATTATATACCAACCAGGCCATTTGTAGTTAAGCAGTTTTCTGCTAATGGCTCTAAAGTATTCGGTTTTTGACTCCAGAGGATTTTTAAATGTCCTGAAAGAGACTGTGTTTATGATGCATTTAAGTTCTTTATTCAGGTAAAGTAAAGCAGCCTGATAGAGTCTTGAAAACAAAATAAGAATGAAGGAAAAGTCTTATGAAAATTAATGTCAAAAGAATAATAACAGATATTCTCAAAAGCTCTACACAGAAATTTTGAATATGTTGCTCTGAATTTTTGTGTCTTTTTCTTTCTTTCCTGTTGTTTGTTTTTATGTAGAATATTAACATGTAGAGATGTCTACTTATGCATATTCATTTGTGCAGTGTAAAGAAACAGTAAGTATTGTATTACTTGAAAACTTTGTGGAAATGCATCTCCAGTTTGCACAGGTAGATTTCAAGTGTGCCTGAATTTCACCAAACTTTGCACATCTCGGGGAAGATTCTGCTGTGGCCAGCAGGTTATCCACAGCTTGATTATTTGGTTTATTCATTTATTCACTGCAGCTTTTTTTTTCCTGTCTACTAAAATGAAAGAGCTGGAAAGATCCACAGACACGATGCCTGACAGATAGTTGGTACAGCCCCAGTATTTCCCCACACAAAAGAAGAGTCTCCTCTGCTTTTGAGATGAACAAACCTACATCAAGCTGCCTCTCAAACTACTTATAATAACTCAAGGTTGTTATGGTTGAGAAAAAATGAACTTACGAGTGATGAATACAAACTGAGGTGTGATGAGAGACAATTCAGTGTGATGCTTGTCCCACCCAGCATTTTAGGGTCAATTATCTGATTCACAGTTACACAAGCTAAGAATCTCTGTTGGCAATATGACATAGTCAGTCTGAATACTTTTTCAGATTCATATACAATGACTGAATGTGATCAGTTCCCCAAAAATATTTTGGTGAACATTTTCTTATATTTCTCTGTAAAACCAAGCTAGGAGAAAAAAAAACAAAACAACACCTATCTGTAGAACTATGAAGACATCTCTTATGCTGACAATCCTCAAAAAGAATTTCATTTTTGAAGGAATCTGCACAAGCAACAGAGTTTTCTCACATATAATGAATATTCCCTTGCTATTCACTACATCAATCCATGCAGTCAGACAAACAGTGAAAGGATCCAAGATGCAGAGAAATTAGCAACAGAAAGAAATCAGCAAATCAACCTTTATGCATTTAATAGACTGTTGCTCATTCCCTCCAGTTTCAAGCTCTGCATGAGCATATGTTTCCCCCTTTTTTTTTTTGTTTTGTAGAAAGCACTCAAGGGGCCTCTGTGAAAGTAGCAGGGGATGACAAGCTGAGTTTGCCAGCACTTCCCTGTGCAGGTGCTTTGCTCAGTTTGTGGACACTAAGCTACATGAGTGATTCCTTCTGTTTACAACCATGGTACAGCAGCACACATTCAAGGAAAGTCTCTGCGCCACTGCTGGTTTTCCCCAATGTCTTAGAAATGATTAAATGTTCCCATTGAAGCAGATAATGAGGAACTCCGTGGGAAAAGTGGAATTTTTTTTGCTCTGCATTTACATGAAGACTGTTTATGATGCCAAGAATATGATTATTAGTGTGCATGTAAATATTCTTGATTCACACAACATTTTTCAGGAATCAGCCCTAGCTTAGATGTTGAAATCACGATCAGTTATCAGCAGCTGGTGACTAGGCAATTATCTGCTAATTATAGTTCTAAATGTAATTTTATTAATTGTAGATTGATACAAGCTAGAAGATATTTAGCAAATGTTTTAGTGTTGGAAATTATAGTTGAGGGACATATCTAATTTCTAGTTCTTGGGGTCTAGAGTTTAAGGGTTGACCCAATGGGGAGTCAAAGGTGTGAAAGCCACACCTAGGAATCCCTCTTGTCTTTGTAGTAAATATTCACTTGCTGTCTAGAAATTCTGTGCAGTTTCTTTTTCTTCTGTTTTGCAAAAGCCACATTAAGAGTGTACAGTAAAAAAGTTCTCACTGTGTCAAAGACCTGGCCATTGGCCTTTTGGAAATGCTGCAAACAGCCTAGGATGATTACTGCAGCTCTTAATCCTCAGTCTTATTTTCCTCTCTTTTAATTAAATGTCAGGATCTAACAATCAATCAGGAGAAATGGCAAAAAGCGGTTTTTTTTTATAATTACAATTTATATTAACTGATAATTACAATTATATAAGTAATTAAATATGTATTGTAACATGGCTAAAAACACGAGTTATTGCTTGTTGGGCTCCTAAACCATTGGGTTTGGAGTTGCTGCAGCAGTGGATGTTTAATGATGTTGAGGGCAGTGGAAGAGAGGCAGTGGGAGGACATGCCAAACAGGCAGACTTCCTGGAATACATGGTTTGGTGTTGATGAGGCACTGCACAGAGGCATGCCTGCTGAACCAAGGTAGGAATTCGAGCTCTGGCCTCCCACATAGTGGGTCTGTATTTTAACAACTGGGGTACTGTAAATAAAGGGAATGCTTCCCTCCGAGGTCCCTTGTGAGACTGAGCTCGTCAGACCCTTGCACAGAAACACAGGAAAAAGATGACTGAGTATTCCAGATGGTCGTAATATTCTGAATCGGATGAAAAAGGGTGATTTGAACTTCAGGCATGCTGGGTGCTACTTTGCTTCATTTAAAAGTAGTTTACCTTAAAACTTCTAGGATTTTGCTTCAGGACAGTAGGATTTCAACAGCTTCCTTTTCATGCTCTGCAAGTTCAGGGTCAATTCTGGAAGCAGTCTTTTGTGTGAATTGCTTTGCAAAAGTACATTTATTCCTTAAGATAGTTTCCTTCTGAATCTTCTTATTTAGGAACAAATCCTGCTGACTTTCTCACCACAAGTGCACTTCTCTACTTGTGCGTGTTCTTCTGTGAAGTTTTCCTGTTTTAGAAATATGTAAGGAAGACTGAAAAGATAACATTCAAACACCTTTCTACAGGAGTCATTGATCTAACATTGACTGGAGAATAATCCATCAGTTTCAGTCAAAAAATGCAAACTTGATCTAACCCTAACTTGGCCTTGAAGACCTGTTAAAACTGAAAGAGTGATGTAGAGAAGATTGTAGTACATCATGAGCATCATTTTAAAATAAGCAAACATTTCAGGAAGTTATGATAGACTGTAGACACAGAACCATGCTGAAAGGAAGACAACTTGAATCTTTATTGCTAAAGGCAGAATTAGAGTGAAGAGCAGTTACACAGATGTGCCAGAAAACCCAGTTTGGCCCACATTTATAATGGGATGGAAGAAATCTCATCCAGTTGTCAGAAACTGTTGTGTGTTTTTGTAAACTGGATAAATTTGGAAAACAGGATAGCTCAGATGCAAGAAACATCATACATCACTGTTCTGAAATGCTGCAGAGGAGTTACATGTAGTGCAGTTTTGTTTTACTACGATTCAGTAATGTTCAATGAGTAACATTCAAATGCAAGAAGGTGATTTGTGTGCTGAAGCTTTAAACTTATTGTAGGCATTATTTTTATCAGGAAATAGGAAAAAAAACAAGATGATAAAATATGTGTTGTGGTATTAAACCTTTCATTTTAAAGTTCAGGCCATAACAGGAAAAGAATGCTTATAGTAGGACACTACTTAAGTATGACATGTACTCTCCAGTAAAGAAATAGTGTTTGGAAATCATGTGGGTGCTAAACTATTGGAATAACAATGTTGTTTCAATACAAGTTGCCCTAAGAAAATGGGAAACAAGAGTTTTACCTTCCTCTTCTGACCCCAATATTTCTTCATCTTCATTGAACGTGTTTAACAACAATGCTGAGAATCAGATTGTTGAGCAAAGCTATTCAGTGGTCAAATGTATGTTGTCAGAGAGTTCATGAAAAAGTCATTAGCTCTCCTCCCCTCCTCTTTCACTGTCAAGCAGAATCATGTCATAAATACAGCCACTTGTCTAGCAGGATATCAATCTATCCAGGTATCACCCACTTCCTGTCTCTGGCCATATGTTTCTGTTATTTATGTCAAGAAAATAGCATTTACACAACCGCTGCTAGTTGTTTACAGAAGTTTAACTCCTGTGATATGGTCCCGCTTGTGTTGCATGCTTTTAGCCCATAGATAATACATGAGATTGTACATTTTAAAATATGCTACCACATGCATGATAGAATAAACACAGACCCGAACTGACAGCACCATCTGCCAAACACAGTTGATGTCAGGGGAATGGTCTCTGCACAATATTCCACTGCTCCCCCATGAGATAAAGTTATTTTTTTCTCATGGTATAACTACACTACATTCTACTTGTTCATTTAGTACTCAAATTGTTAAAATTCTCAGAAGCAGAAGGGGACTCAGGCCTCCTAAGAAGCACTGCAGAGGAATAGTGCAAATTGAACAATTCTCACATAGGTTTTTCTTGTTCTTAACGCTAAACATTCTTGTTTACATACTTACACCAGAAATAAACCTGCAAGCAATGTATACACGACACCTAGATTTTCAGTGCTCTGAAGTCATGGAAAATTCATAACATTAATCTTTAAATGGCCCATCTGAAAATTATATAGGGCAATCTGCTTGCAGACGCAGTCTAACTGCTTGCAGTGAGACATTAGCAATAGTTGCATTTTCTTCCTGCTAGAGACCCACATCACAAAACATCAAAGAAGGAAACGTGATACTTAACCTTTTTCCTTTTAATAT
The DNA here is from genome assembly GCF_047830755.1 of Zonotrichia albicollis. Classification (NCBI taxonomy): domain Eukaryota; kingdom Metazoa; phylum Chordata; class Aves; order Passeriformes; family Passerellidae; genus Zonotrichia; species Zonotrichia albicollis. The sequence goes on from NC_133819.1 coordinate 91,401,096, forward strand.
TTTAAAATTTATAACTATTAGCCTGTTCATTTGGACTCCTCTATTCATTCTCAGGAGCTGGCTTTATTACCAGATTATGGAGATAATTGCTAGGATTAGGAGGGTAAAAATACTTCTGCATGTCCTACAACAGCAGCAAACTCAAAGCTGGGAGATGCCTACTTATATGACAAACATCATTTACAAGGAAATAAAATGGAGTTTGCACCAAATTTCAAAACACCAAACCTTACAGTGCCCTTACAACATACACAAGTGACAAATGTCACTACCTGGTCACACTGGTTAGAAGCTGGAAGACCATTTCTTGGAAGGAACTGATTGACAATGCTAGCTGTCCACATTCCACACTGTGATAGTACGAAAAACTTACGCAGTTAAAACAGCTATTGGTTGGATCTATCACAGACCTGGGTTTTCCTCTGCATCCTCCTCATGCCACCTGCGTATGAGCCCAAGCAGCCAGGACACACAAAAATCCTGGAGAAGCTGCCAATCTCCTGGTGAATACATCTATACATGTGCAGAATGCCCAGCACATTCTGGCTACATCCAGCTCATTCTGCTTCCATGGGTTAGGGGTGCCAGGCATGTTTGGCACTTTCCAGGAATGCCTGGGCAAAAATGTAAACTCAACTGGCAGACAGAGGTCTGGGCTGTCCACAGAGGAGCTTGGAGCTGTGTTTCCAAATCCTAGGTTTGCCTGGCGGGAGCTACCTCTCTCACACTGGAGGCAATGGATTATGTGTGGTCATGGAAATGTGAGCTTAGTTTCTGGCAAGGTGTCTTATCCTGGACCTGAAGAAACACGTCTTGATGAAAGTGTTTTCAGAAATGTTCCAGAGAAAAATTTTAGTTTGGACGAATCAGCTTTTTATCATAATAAACTTTTATTGAAGATTTTCTGACCATCCCTAGTTGCTGGTATCCAAATTTCCATTTTGCACAGTGAAATCAACACTGGTTCTGCTGTTATCAAGGACTTCTCTCACTGTAGATGGCTGGGGAACAAGGTTTGTGCTGTTCTACATCATTATTTAATGTAACAAAAATCAATTTGAGTGAATATTTTGTTTAATGTTAGGCATTTCTTGCTGGGTAACATAGGTATTTTATTACATCAATATTAAATAAGTTCATAAAGAAATAGAAAATCAAAGGCATGAATAGCTTTATTGTGATTCATTATAATTTAGCTGTACTATTTGCAAAACAAGACATCTTTGTAACATCCTCCTCTAAGAAATCCCCAAAGAAACTAAGATTTTATTGTTTCCTTACAGATATGATTTATTTCAAAAGTTAAATAAATTTAAATCAACATATTGCCACATAAAAAGTTGTAAAACTGGTGTATATTCAATTTGTGAAAATATATATATTGAGCATTTTGAATGTGACTATATGTAAAAACTTTTCAAGTGAAAAATTAATTTTGCCATAACGTTGTACCCCATTTTCTTTATTATCATCTCCTTTTTTTGTACTATAAATATATGGAGGCTACTGTGAATGAGAATTAAACAGAATTCAGTTTAAATTGTGACTTGCCTCTGTGAAAAATCAGTCTGGTTGCAGGGAAATATTTATTGTATGAGTTTTATATCATGTAGTTTCCTGACCTATTAAATAACACTGGTAAAGAACTGCTGAAGTAGACATTCACTTGGAAATATTTGTGAAACCATCATCCTTTTAGAATAACTGATAACACTTTCCTTAATGCTGAGGAAATCTTGATGAAGGATATTTGTAGTTTTGTTCACTTGAGTGTATCTGTTATTAAGAAGATGGAAAGTTGTATTTCATATCAATTGAAATGTTTATATTTTTTGAATTTATACCTATCAATAGAAGTTTTAAAATCTGTAACTTCAATGACAGTGGTTTTATTTCATATTAACATTCAAACTATTCAAACATATTCACATTTGCTGCTTACTTCTGAGACCCATAATTCTATAATTTCCAGATTTCAGTATTTTCCTGCCTTTATTGTGAAAAATAGTGAAATTCTGTTTTCTTTTTTTTTTTTTTTTGATGGTCTCTATATCACAGCAAGAATTTCACAGGTCCAAATGCAAAACCAAAGATATTTGGATCTTCCACAGTACAGGAAAATAGGAAAACCTTGCAAAAAGGGAGACTTCTAATCTTGACACATCTCTTGACTTTGACTTTTGGATACAGTACTAATTTTGTTCATATACACACAGATCAAATTTATAAATTACATAATTGTGTGTTTGTGCACGTGTGCACTTGCAAATCCATTACTTGATATCCCAGAGCATTAGTGTGTTGGCTGTTGAACCATATTGTTTGGGTTTATACTTCTGAGGTGATTATGGTTAAAATAGGTCTTTTATAGGAAGCTTAATCTGAAAAACTGTCCAAATGGTGCACTAAGAGAAGGTCAGTTGTGTACAGTCTGAATTTAGTGGGTATCACCATGTTCCAAAAGCACATTATATGTACATTCAGTGACATCTGATGTTCCTTAAGCAGATGACATTACACATTTAAACATCAAAGTGATGTTAAATAGCTGTTATTAAGAAAGCAATCTGCCTCCCAATCCTGTCACTCCTATAGATTTAAATCATCTGTTAAAACTAACTGGAGTTCTGCATAAGCAAGGAATAAAAGATATGAGCTGCTATAAAACAAACATATTCCTCTTCACAGATTTCTCAACTATATTGCTGTTCATTAATTGGGTACCCAACAGGTGAATCAATAATAATGCACTTCAGTAGATCACAGATTCAAATACATATTTAAAATATAGTTGAAAACTCAAATTACAACCTATCTGAAGTCAGCTGTATACATTATGGAATTCAAAGTGCAGTCTTACTGTTGAAAGGGTAAAAACATTATACTTGGAAAAAATATCAGTGCAAAATCTGACATCTTCTCATAAATTAGGATTTTGAGGAATTCAGTTTTTGGAAAGTGTTTTTTTTTTTTTTTTAACCTATGATATCTGGTAAGCCAAAGCTTTTTTCTTTTGTATTTTCTGTGAAAACATTTCTTTTTCTCAGGGTATGTCAGGAGGCAAGGGGGTGGAAGGCAGGGATAACAGAGATTTGATATTACAGGAGGTTTTTTGAACAATCACTTTTGTGAAAGCTGTAGCATTTCTTCAGAGATTTCTGGCATTTCATTAGTTTAGCATGCAGTCACAGAAAAATATAGAATTTCAAAAAATTACATGTTGAAGTAACTTCTCTTCCAGCCTCCTTTTCAAGAAGGACAAGTTTCAGATTTTGGTAGGTTTGCTCAGGATCTTGCATGAGTCCTGGATGAAAAGGATGTGAAGCTCAGCAGCTTCTTCTGGTAGTAAACTGTGAGCTCTTTTCTACTTTCACGTAATTAAGATTTTGTATGTTAAATATTCCAAGTGTTGTTTTTTGTCATTTGGCTGTGCATCTCACAGAAGTGTCTGTCTCTGTCACTCCCATAAGTTTTGTGCTTCCTGTTTAAGAAAGTGAAAGACCTCAATTAGGTCTCACCTCATTAACATTTTCTTTTGTAGGCTAAACAAATGCACTGCCTTGTCTTTCTCCCTGAATGTTTTGTGCTCCAGTTCAAGGCAGCCAAATAAAGAGTTTCAAAAACTTTACATGCACATGCACACATACACACTTGCTCCCACTTCTTCATCCTATATTTTCTTAACATTGGTCCATATTTGGAAAGATAAAGAAAGAGTTGCGTACAAGTTGAGGTTATTTCTGCTGTACTACACTGCCAGTTTTCCAAAACTGAAGAAGGTGCGAATCCCAGGAAAAAGCAAGAGGACAGAGAGAGAGAGAAAAATAGAGAAAGAGGGATTTCACCTCTCTTCTTTCGTAAGGCCCAAATCTAAAATGGGGGGAAATAAATTGGCGGGGAGAGAAACAGTAAATTCCACAAGATTTTGAATTTCTCATTCAAAAAAGTGTAATTTAGGTCAAATTTGTAATAACATTGAATTCTGTTGACCTGGGATTTCTATGGTTATTACGATTTATATTTCTTATAGATTCTCTGGCACATTTTTTCTCAGGAATGGGCTTCCCATGTTGGCCAACTTCCCTTTACACTTAAGGCTACTCCATTTTACACAGAGAATAAGGTCAGAAATGGAATTGTATGAGAGGTAGTTATAATAATGGGCTTCACAAGGGATTGCCACATATGAAAGCTGATGTTACACCTGAATTGTCCAGTTCACTCCCAAATCCAAACTGAGTTTGGTTGTACAGAGCTGACCAAGAGGAAAGTCACCATGGCAGAGCACAGACAGATGCTGAAATGGAGAAATACCCCTATTTTGGAGGATATAAAAGTCTTTCAATTTTGCATTTTGGATTGTTTTGTTGGGTGGTTTTAATTTTCCCCACCTTTTGTAATGGAACAGCACAGAAACCTAATGCTGTATGCAGAAAAAATGCTTATACTTACCTTATTTAGTCATAGTACTAAAAGGACTTCTGTAAGTGAACTATTTGAATTGTGACACTCCTCTGTTAAAATGCTGGTTGCTGTGAGAACCCTGCAAAGAGATCAGTGTGTGGGATCTGATCTTGAAGTGTTTCAGCATTTTGTCGGTTGAGTTTGCTTAGATAAAGCTTTACCAGCACATTTGAATCCATTATTCAATTTCATTATCCATCTCCATTACTTTAGAGGATAGGACTGTATGTGTAAATGGTTCTGAGTAGGCTTCTTTATTATTTTAAATTAAATATATTTAAATAATATAATGGTATTTCACACCATGTTGCTGCTGCAGAGAAAATACAGATGATCAGCCCAGGTCATCAGCCCTTGTTTGTCCTTTTTTCTTGTGTGAAGAAGGGTAGGATATTGTGTTTCATACTTTCATTTTATATAGAAGATTTTCATAAGTAGGACCCAAACTCTCCTTCAACTTCTAAGTTAGCACAATGATGTCTTGAACCACACATTTGAAGCAAAAACTGCCCCATACATCCTGTTGAGACATTACTGTACAAACCTAGCAGCAGCAATGTTTTATTCATCTTTAAAGCATATAAAACTTGACAGCTACAGGCCTTTTCAATGTCTATATGTGTTCTGTGGACCAAGACCAGGCTCCTGGGACTCAGGTGACAGTCACAGGCTGGTGCCATGTCTATGTGTTCTGTGGAGAAAGACCAGACTCCTGGGATTCAGGGAGAAAGCCAAAATTTCCCTTCTACATTTTCCTTGAAGATTTAGGCACAATTTTTTTCTCTCTATTTTGCTGTGTAATATTAAGACTGTTATAAATAAAACTCAGTGTATAATTTACTGTCTAAATGCCATGTTCAACAGATGAATGCTACTGAAAGTTGCATTAATGTCTTTATTTCCTCTAGAATCTTGAAAAGTAATACCTGGAGGGAGCTCAGTGAATACTGGCTAAATAAAACTGCTGCATTTTTTGTTCTGATTCAATCTTAGAAGTTTTTGGAAAAAAATCTCAATAAAAATGAAAACTCAAGAATCATCCCAAGATTAGTTTGTTGGGGTTTTTTTCCCTGTGGTAAACAGGTATTTTTCATTTTTTCAGATTTTACTTGCTAGTCCATTTTCCATACTGTTACTGAGATTTACATATTTATGGATCAGGGTAATTTCTGGCACTCCCTCATTAGGAGATTTCACTGAGATTATGCTGAGTTTCAAGACTCTCCTCAAATTCCGAAATGTCACTAATAATTTCTATTATTAGTCCCAATCTAGCAATTAACTCCAAACTAGTATCCCACTGGCCTCTGTCTGCTCCTCTTGCAGTTCCAGTTGTTCAACACTCCCGTTCCCTTCTCGGCCTTAGGGAACACCACATATTTCACAGCAGGACCACACTGAAATGGGTGAGAAAGTAGGGTAAGCAGCCAGAAAAGGCTGAGATTTAGCAGCACTGAATATGTAGCCCTGGGCCTTATTTACTTAACTCCATTTACCCTTTTCTGAATATTCAATTATTAATTTCCTTCTGGACTTTCCTTTTATGATTTTGGTCCCTCGATGTCAGGGTGAATAATTACAGTGGAAGCTGTTCACAGCCTCAGCCTTTTCATGATGCAACATGACTAGAACAGATAACCTGAGAAACTCAAACACTACAAAGTTGCAAAGAGATGTTCAGAAGCATGTTTAATAACTAGAGTGTATTTTCACCGAGATCACAAAAGTATATTTTTGTGGTTAGACTATCAAGCCTGGCAAATTTCTGCTGAAAATATTCCTAGATTAAAGACTGTCTGCAAAAACAGTCAGTGTCTTGCAGAGTAATAGCACAGAAAATTTTCATCCCATTAATTAAAAGGAAGAAATATCCTAAGTAACTCAAACCAAGATTTTAAATGTAGAAGAGTCCAGTGACCTGAATAAATTGTTCCTTATTGATGACATCTGGAAAGATTATTGTCTTTCTTCCCCTCCCCCCATCAATTGCCAAGAAAATAACCTACCTTGATAATAACAATTTTTCCTGGGGACAGGGAGGTGTTTGGGCTTTTTTTGTTACAGGATGTAGAATGTTTAATTCCACCTAAATTTAAAACTTTTTATCACAAAATTTCTGCCTTCAGGACAGTTTGTGATGACTCCCAAGAATGACCATTCTCCCCAGCTACAGCATCTCTCCTGACTGGCCCAAAGCCCAAGGCCAGGGATCTCCAGGCTCCACCTCCTCATGGCTACTGCAAAAAATTAACCCTATCCTGGCCAAAACCAGGATAGCCAACTTCTAAACTTCTCCTTGTCCCTCCCCATGTTCAGGAGAACAAGAGAATGTGGTAGGAGGCACACTTGGATGAATAAGGAACTCCTGAAAAAAACCTCAGACAGAAAACAAAGCATTTGAAGAAGCAAGCAGGATCAGGCCATTTAAAGTATAAAGAGGAGTCCAGGCATGTAGGGGTGGGGTAAAAAAAGCCAAAGTTTGCATGAAATTAAATTTGGAGAGACTGTGAATGAAAACAAGAAGAGCTTCTACAGGTCCATCTGTAAAGAAAGAAGATTGAGGGAAATGAAGTCCTGATGCCAGATGGGGCAGAGAACCTTATGGCAAGGAGAGTGTTAAACACTGAGGCATGCTGTGGCCTCAGGAATGTCAGGTCCCTGAGATCAGTGGAGAAATTTGGAGGAATGTGGATTTAACCCTCAGCAAAGAAAGGTAGAGTTAGGGAATATTTAAACTAGCGGACACACAAAAATCCATGGAACCTGATGGAATGCACTCACGGGCTGAGGAGCTAACCAATGCTATTGCAAGTCCAGTTCAATTATCTTTGGAATGTCATGGCACTTGGAGAAGGACAGAAAGAAGGAGCATGAAAGAATAGGAAACTACAGGCCTGGGAATGTGATGGAACAAATCCTTGGAACAATTTCCAAAGATATTAAAGACAAAAACATGTTTTGGAATACTCATCTGTCAATGGGGAAATCATGCCTAGCAAACCTGATAGACTTCTGCAAGTTAATTGTTTGGTACTGACCAAGGCATGAAGGGTAGTCAGTGGCTATCTTGGCTTTAGAAGGCTTTCAGAATTGCCACTTATAACATCCTTGTTGAAAAGTAGATGAAATAGGGTCTAGATGAGTGGATGATGAAGTGGATTGAAAAGATCAGTCACTGGTGTTGCACCCAAGGGATCAAATACAGTGGCCAGTACTACTTAGCATTTGTTTTAACACCCTAGGTGATGGAACAGAATGACATTTTGCAGATGACAAAAAGTTGGAAGTAATGAATGATACACCAGATGGTTGTACTACCATTTAGAAGAACTTTGAGAGGCTGGAGAGCTGGTCTGACAGAAACCTCATGAAGTTTGGCAAAGAGAAACGCCAAGTCCCACCCATGGAGGAAGAAACCCCAAGCACTGCCACATACAGGCTGAGAATTGGTAAATCTCTCTTTTGCAGAAGAGACCCTGGTGGTATAGTGGACACCTAGTGAAACATAAGTCACCAGGGTGGCCTTGTGGCAAAGGTGGCCAGAAGCATCTGGGACTACACTAGGAAGGGACAATAGGTCAAAGGATGTGATCCCACCCCTCTATTCAACACTGAAAAGAGCTCATCTGTCTCCAGAATCTAAGTAAAGACAAACATCCTGTTGGGGTTTGCAGTAGTTATCTGACTGTGTGAAACAGTATTTCTTAAAATGAAAGTGACATAATTTTTCTCTGAAGTAGCTTTTTGTATCATAGTTTGATAAGACAAAGTATATCTGCATGAAAAAAATTATTCTCAACCATCTTCAGCTAGCTAAAGGTTCTGGGTGAGGATGCTATTCTAATCAGCTGAGAGTGACAGAAATTGAATCATTCCACCAGTTTAGCTGCCTCAGAATGGGATAAATTGCCTTCTGTTTAAAACTTTCTCTTCATGCTTGAGAAGTGAGTTTAGAGAAATGGTCAAAACTGTATGTATGCTCTGCTTTTACATGACTAGAAATAGGTGAAATTCATTCCATACTGAGTTTTTTTATACTAATTGAAACTGATTCATTTTGGAGGTTATTTTTTTGTTTGTTTGTTTTCAAAAACATGAAGCAAATTCCAGTAATGTCTGAGAAGGCAACTGCTGCTCGTAACATTTATCTAGTTATTGATCCATCCAAGTTATTGATTTATGGCTCAGATACTATAAATAGAAGATGTAAATTAATCATAAAACCCCCTAAACTTATAGTTTATCCTTACTCAAATTTATCCTTATGAAGTTCTTTCTAAAATAATGCTTGTTTAAAAGTGTTGTGTCCCCAGCACTTTATATTTAAGGCTTCCTTCATAAGAAATAAATGAGTGTAAAAATGTGATTAATTTTGCTTTCTGGAAACAACATTATAAAATTAGTTCAAATTGCAAAAGAACACATTGAATATTAAGGAATCTTTGTACAGTTTTCACTATTGTGTTTCATTGAAAAAATAATATGAACTAGGCCAAGCAAAAGCACTTTTGAAAAACTAAGTCACAAACTCACATAAATAACAAAAAATAATGTATCTTTCTGAGGAAGGGTTTGAGAAGGATGGAACAGAAATGCATGTAAACTGAATTTCATTTGATATCTTCAATAATGATCTATAATTGAGGATCTATGATCTTCTGAAAGAGGCAGGAGATAAAACATTTATGAAATACATTCACACAACTAAATCTCGAGGACTGCCAAAAGCCAGGCAGGAATGTGAAAAGAAGTTGGAGAATATGAAACCAAAATGTTATCCATACAGTGCTCTCTAAGCATATGAAAAGTGCATATTAAGAACAAAATGCACTTTAGAACAAATTCAGCAAATGATTGTGGAAGAAATTCGGGCATGAATCCACAGTACAGCCAACAACATAACACAGCAAGACAGCAAAATCATTTCCTTTATGCTTGTTGAACAATTACCTAGGACTACATCTGAACTCCACAGAAATATGTGGTCTGTTCTTGGCTGTTGCTAAGTTCTGGTCCTCAAGGATACTTTTTGGCAGTAGGTTTCACTGACTATCTATGAACTCAGTGAGAGAGTTAATTTTCTTTGAAATAAATTACTTATAATTTCAATCAAAACTTAATTTTGAGAAAATATAAACAGATCTCCATAATCAGCTTTCAAATTACCTTTTTTGGACTGAGATGATAGTCACTAATTGGTGGCTTGGATATTTTTTTGAAAATAAATTGATAATAACACATATGGGACTTGTCTGGGTAGAGGAACTTAGTCGAGAGGTAGAAGAGTGGCCTTTCTTTCTCCCATTTCTGCAACTTACATCATCCTGGTAGCCACAAACCTTTCTCTTCCTCCTTTCCCAACCACACCACAAAACAACTTCCTACCTGCCTTCAGAGCAGGACCCACTTGCTGTCTTGTGTCTGGTGTGTCTCTGGAAAAGGAAGAAATGGAAGGAAATGAAAAATTATGGGCCATGTCCTGGGACAAATGGGTTGGATGTCTTGTGCTATACTGGTACAGAGGTTGCAATAATAACATAACAAATATGGATGGGAGTTAAATTTGAGTTTTTACTAATAAATGCTACTGACCCTTCATGGCTCACATGCTGTCCAGAGCCCCTGACAGTAGGCAAACACACAGCCTGACCTCTCCCCCTTTCACAGAGCCTGCAGATGCACTGTGTGCTCTGCTGCAGCCTAATTTAATATCAGGATACATTGCCTAATATCTTTCAATGTCCATGAAAAATTTGAAGAACAAACCAAACCACTACTGCAACCAAAGAGCAGAAGTCCTGAATAGCCACTGGGATTCACCTTGCATGGGGTGACTTTGCTCACACTTCCCAGGATTTGCCTGCTTTTTCCATCATATATTTATATTCACTCATTTAAGGGACAACTTTACTTTTATATATAATAAGACATTGTACGAACAATACTGTTGCCTCAAAACTGTCTTTCACAGAATTTATGATAATTTGGGCTAATGTTACCCAGAGATTATTAGACCTCATTCTTTCCAGAAAATTTACACCTGATTTTACACCTGACTTAAAAAAAAGATATGTGTTAGAACTACACTCCTGACATTTCCTAGTTTGAAATCTCAGAGAATTTATGTAAAACTGAACATTCAAATCAGGTGGTGATGCAAAAAACCAAATTCTCTAGAGCTAAGCAGAGCTGGTAAAGGAGATAGCCCCCTTCCAAATTAGGCTTATTGTCCAAATAATTTTTGGCACTTCACAGGACTTGAAGGTTTACCTTGCCCCATTCCTTCTTTCTGGACTGGGAACAGCCTTTGTGGAGTCTGTGTCCCTGAAATAATGTTTTAAAATTTCTATTATCATCCTTCCCTTACTTTTAAAAGTTGTGATGACCTACAAATTGTATGGTGGGCACAAAAATATGTTCAGCATTAAGGAAAAATTTACATGCTGAAAAGCCCATGTAGGCTTTTTTTTGGCAAAACTCAGGAGGTTTTTGGCAGAAAAAATATTTAATGATCAAGTTATTTTGCATTGAATAAATGGTGACAATATTATGTATTTCTAAGAAAGTTATTGTATAAAAATATATTAAGAATTATCAGAATCTACTAAGTGCATTTTCTGCTTATAACTTCACAAACTAAACAAGATAAGCAAATGAGCTTATTTATTTAGACAAAACTATTGTCTTATGTACTACTGAGCCACAAATGTACTACAATTCATGATTTTGAGATTTGTGAGCTACTCGTCTTTAGATGGATCAGTCAACATTTCTCTGATCATATGCACATATATGTGCATTTGAACCTACATAGCATTTTACTATTGATGATATCATTATTTGTACTTCATATTGCACTTTGCATCACCATCCCTGTTAGAAATTTATGATGTCTGAACGGTGCTTTCTCCACACCGAAATGTCCATTTTGTTAGATGTAGAGCTTGTATTCACAATTATATATCCAAGGTAGTATTTTTTCCTGTTTCCTTGTATGTTTCTTTAATTGTTATATAGCAATGAAATGGATGAGTTGTTAATGTACTGGTTCAATTAAAAGCTCTGGTTAGCCTCTATGTGTGCATGTGTGTGTGTGTGTGTGTGTGTGTGTGTGTGTGTGTGTGTGCTTGTATCCCTCCCACTCAAATAGCAAAACTGACTGATTTTCATATATGGCTCTGAAGACTTTAAATACATTTACTAGCAAGCTACTATAGTAGACACATGGTGGGGGGGTGTCAGCTTTTAATTGTAACTGTCTTGCAGAGTGGTGTTGTTTTAATATCCTGTATAGATTTTTATGTAATACACTTACTTGCAGGCAGCCTGAAGCAAGAATCAATTCTGTGAAGGATTCTTCTTTTGTTAAAAGCCAATCTTGTTTTAATGATGCATGAAGAAATATTCGAGCATTGACATTTTTCTGTCAGGTTTCTTTTGAAAAATCAATTAAGATAATACTGCTTTGACCTAGTTATCTAGTTAATGCTTATTAGGAATGTAATATGATTTACTGTCAGCATAATAATTTTTGTATCTTATCCCATTAGCTTGTGCATATTTCAAAGTGTATTACACAATGGTCACTTCTTAAAATGTAATGTAGCAGAATACATTAATTAGATTGACTGGGATCATTAGACAGAAACTATCCCATTGGCTTTTTGTATCAAATTTGTATATCATCCCTATGAAGTTCATTCATTGTTTACTTGTCTGAAAAGTGTCTCTGAGTAACTCTGATATACAAAAAGTTTTTTTAATTGGACGAAACCTCTTTATTTCACGTCTGCTTTTTTTTTCTTCTTAATTTGCAGCTACTCCTGGCTGCACACTATTTATACACAATTTAAACACACTCTTTAAGCACACTATTTATACACTATTACCAAATAAATAAATAAATCTAAAGAAAGTTTTTTTGAAATCAGATAGAACATAAAATAATGCAGGTAGATGCATGAGAGGACTGTCAGAAGAGCATCAAAACACCAGTGAAGCACTTGATTTCGTAGGTGTTAAAAAATTAAAATGATCAGTCTATTTTTTTCCTGCATTTCAGCTGCTTAGTGTTAATGGAAAGGTCAATAAAGGAGTTGGCTTACTGTGGCATTAGTGAGGAACTATTGATTCCTACTCATTTAGTGGTCAATGTTAACCAAGAACCGAACTCTTCTAACCTTGTTAAGCAGAGCAGAAATTAAATCTTCCCATCACTTTTAGAGCAATGGTTTATCTCAGAACATTACAGCAGTTAGACATTTTTGCAAAGTTTATCCAATTCCATCATGCTAATGGTCTGTGTGAAGTTAGGAGAGAGAAAAGAAGGATGACTGAGTGTTTTGCAGAACCTAGTGAAAGAAATACCTTCATGTGGCACGAGAAGGTAATGATGTTTCTCATCTCTTGAGAGGGTCTTTCTTTTAGTCAAAAGTAAGCACTTATTTGTCAGGTAACTTAAGGTGAAGAATATTAATGATCTTGCATTATAATCATTATCTGTTTTTCTTCTGGAAAGATTCAGTTTTAATTTCAGGTGATTGGCTGTGTTTTAATTTGATTTTCCTCCTAGAAGCACACACTGTCGTAATGAAAGCAATATCTATGTTAAGAAAGATGGAAAACAATAGATATCCACATAATTTCTGCAGACAGTACAGACATTCAAAGAAAAAAGCCCCAACTTTTTAATAAATATATGTTTTAATGGCAGAGAGCTATTTCAAACAGTTATCCAAAAAGATCACTGACTGGCCATGAATTATTTGCACTGGAAAGAAAATGGCATCATAAGTTGTATTTTATTTCTTATTTTCCTAAAATGAAAGTTAAAATAACAAGTGTACAAAAAACCCCTCAAAACCAACAACAACAACAACAACAAAAAACAACCAAAAAAACTGAAACAAACCAACAACCAAAAACCAAACATAAAACTCACCAACACTTTTGGCCTCTTACAGATTTTCCAAATTTACTGTTATTTTTCTACCTTCTCTTTCCACTGAGTCAGAGTAGCTGAGGCCACCATTCCACTGTTGTACATCATTTGAAATGCACAACAGTAACATTTGCACTCTAACAAAAGCCAGAATATTGCATAGATTAACATGATGAATATGTGCTGAAAGTTTCTAGAAGAATTTGTTCTCCTATATTTGAGCATTTACATAAAATAGGAGGAGACAAATTAAGAAATTCTTTCTCCATATGAGGAATTCCCTGATTTAACTTAGGCTTGTATGCATTTAAGGTAGTTGTAGATATCAGCAAATCTTTTTTCTACATGTCATTAGAAATTTCAACAGCCTGGAAGATTTTAGACAGCTTAATATACATAATTTATCTTAAGACTCTTCATATTTTTCTGTGAACAAGATGGCATCTTGAAATCTGTAAGTAATGGTGATAATGGTAAGATGGGTCCTGACTTTCCTTGGATAAATAGAATGCATGGAAGAAATAAATAAAAAAATAGGAAATGAGTCAGGATACAGGATTTTAAGATTGGCATTGTTTACAATCCATAAAGGAAGCAGGGAGAAAAGAACATCCTGATGCTATCAGTTATTCTTATTTGCATGTAAACTCTGATATTAGGATTCATTTTTGAGCATGTCACATTTTAGCTCCTAATTAATTGCAATGACAGCGCAGTGTGCGTCTGTTTATAGGAAAGATGCTGTTGTGGCTGAGGTTTTAATTATATTAAATATTAATCATGGATTGAAATTGGAAACCTTAAATTATTGTTTAATGATCAATGATCAAACGCATAATCAAGATAAAGAAAATTAGGATGGCAGACAGCAACATCACAATTTGAATTTTACATTATTAGTCTTCTGCCTAACTAGGCACTTTTCTTGAGTATCTGAACTGTTTTGCCTTTTAACTGTGCTTGCAGTTGCTATAGTGATGGCATAATTTCGTAATGGTCTAAAAATGACACTGGCATAGATACTGACAGATAGGAATTAATTCACTAACAAGTAATTATGTAGCGAAATGTTGACTGCCATACAGAAGGTGCACTGTGACACATTTACTGTTTTTCAGGGATGGCAGTAACATTAGCGTTGGTCATTAGTGGTAGACATCTCCGTACAGTGTTGGATACAGACTTATATGCAGACCTATTTAGTTACCTGTGTGACAGCCTTGTTCAGGACACCAGAAACAGCTGTCCTAGCCTGTATGAGCCAAAATAATTAGGCCTGTCATCTTCTCGCTCTGATTTCCCCTTCAACCTGCTCCACAAAATGCAAATATTTTGCTTTCATTGTCACATTCACCTTGACATGGATATTGCTTTGGCGCATAACTGGATGAGATGACTCAGAATTTGCATTGTTCATTCTAATAAATTTGCTTCCCCTCTACCGCATGGCAGGACCCATCAGATAAAGTCTCCCAGAGTGTCATCAATCAACATCGCTGACAGACGGCTTTTGCCTTCATTTGTTACATAGGAGAACATGCTTAATTATTTGTCCTGTAATTAGTTGGGAAAATGTCAGGAAATGTCAACTCTCTGTTCACTCTGGAAGGGCTCTGCTTGAAAGCCACAATGACTGAAGTGTCATTAATGCTGCCTAACAAGACGAGGATCAGCTGGGGAAAAGTGAAAGCTTCTAAAAAAGTAATCATGGCGAGTTAAGGAAAACTGCAAATCAGCACCAATAATAAAATGTGAATCCTATTAGCAAACACTTGTATTTTTCATCTGTTACTCCTCACAATAAAAATATGGGAGAAAAAACCTCAAGGAATGAATACAGTGGGCTCGTATAATTTCTGTCACATATTCATCAGCATTTCTTTCGCCGATCACATTATTGTAGGTAGTATCTAATTTTTAATTTTCAGATTTGAGACCCATTTTTTCATTCATGCAGCAGTATAATATTCATTGGATATGTGAAGGTAAATATTTTTGCATTAATCAAGGAATATAAGATTAATCAAATGTGAATTTTAAGCTGATAAGGAGAGTAAGAATTAGCTTTAATTTTAGGAAGAGAAGTAAAAAAAAAGAGCACAATCTGTTTATCAGGTGTTTACAGTTGCCTGCAATAAGCAGCTAAACAGATTTCTTGAAATTACCTGCATTTCTAGGAAAGATCTCTGCAGGAAATACAAGGGCAACCATGTATTTCATATTACAAAATAAAAATAAAAAGGAAGGAACTATCAGTGGAACTAAATACCTACAGTGCTTTCTCCTTATCTGTATTTTGTAAAAGGAGAAGCATTTGGTTTAATTTTGCAGTGAAAGGTTATAGAGCTATAGAATTGAAAGACACTAGGATTAGAGAAATTATGTAGCTAAAAATTGGTTTTATGTTTACTAGGTTTTATGTTTACTACTTTGATATTTTAGTAATTATTTGTAATCATAACTTGTTTTCTATTTTCATATTTCCTATATGAAATCTTATTATATACATTTTTAATGCCTCATCTTCTCCCTTTTTTGTCCTTACATTATTACGAAAGGGTATAATCATGTGGGAATACTTTCTTACTTAATTACTAACATTATTTCATCCCTCGTTGCAATTAAGCAAATT